>NW_010418153.1:0-20074 GCF_000710305.1 Buceros rhinoceros silvestris | reverse complement strand
GGCACCAGGAACTTCCCCATCTTTCATCTGAAACTAGAGCCTGACTGTGCAGTTTCTCCCTCTGACCACTATTTTGGGATGTTTCTGTCAGTTGGTTTGGCTGCAGACTCCGGTCTCAGCTCAAAGGCAGCATTTGCTGATGGTTGCTACATCTCCATGGGCCAAGGCCACTTGCCTCTCAGATGACATTTGACTGGGGACACATAAGTTAGCAGACCAGCTCAGATGAAACTTAGGACACGCAGCCCTAACCATGGCCGGCAGGTACAGCTCAGGACAAAGACATGACAAAGTATCTTTTAAAATTGTTGCACGCTCAAATGTCTTCATCTGGGGCTTGCAAGTGTTCTAGGCAAAAACTTGGCACAACTTGCAGGGGTGAGGCTTACCCATTAGGTCTCTGTGTCCAAGGCTGTGATGGCTCCTGCAGGACTTGATGCTTGGTTGGTTTCCCAGAAAATGTTGTCCAGCTCCTGCACTAAATGCACAAATCGCTGCATGAAATTCTATGGTCTGTGGTGTCCACCATGCAAACTACACGGTCCAAATAGTTCATTCCCTCTGTTCTTCAAAACTGTGACTACTCTAAAAATAAAATCCCTTTTCCATTCTGCAGTGAATTCTTGGAAGAGGGAAGGAGGCTGGATCTGATTTGGATCCGGGGGACAGGTTAGAAACAAAATAATAAGAAGCATTAAAGTGAAAATGAAGAGTAGCCGATCACTGAATTTTAAAAGAAAAACAAACACACAATAAAGCGATACCTCCGCTGCTTGGACCAGCTCCTACTCCAAACCACCTATCACATCTGATTAGAACAATGTTGAGCGCTTTGGAAAAGAGGTGCCTGCCTAGGATCCACTTTCAAAGAAAACTGCTGGGAGTTTACTTAGAGACGAAGAAAAAAACCTAGACCTTTTATAAGAAACAGAGAGAGCAGAATTCCTCACTCCAAAGCAATTGTTACATTTTGAATATACTATTAAAGAATCCATTTTCTTCTTTTTCCTTAAATGGCTGTGGATAGGTTTCAACGTACATCTTGAATTGGGCTCCGCAGCGTTAGGATTTCCAATGGCATTTGGTTTTGATAAACCTCCTCTTTTTTTTTTTTTTTTTTTTTTTTTTTTTTTTTTTTTTTTTTTTTTTTTTTTTTTTTTTTTTTTTTTCTTTTGCCTTGAAGCAGTTTGTGCTCTTGGCAAGAATACAGAGACTGGCAATTGTAACTCACTTGTTGCCAGCACTAAAGAAGGCTTGAGGTCCTCTTTTTCAGCTGTAGCACGTTTGGATGTTTGGAACCAGAGCAGCAAAAAGAGGGGGAAAGGAGGAGGGAGAAGGAGGGTAAAAAAAAAAAAAAAAAGGTCCCTAAATCTGTTCTTTTCTCTACTGTAAATTACAAGCCTGCTTTTTTAATTTCCTTTCCCAGCACAATGTTATTCATTCACTTCCAAAATAAACATGGGGCTTAGAGAGCGAACAGTTTGGGAGAACAAACTGTCCTCTTTTCACAGTCTTTACCTGTCAAGAGCCTGATTAAACACATATATGCTGATGGCAACTATGGTATGGTGGCCTTTGGGAAGCTTCTGCATCCCAAGAGTTGATGCAAGGCTGATCCTGAAGCTCTGAGGTTTGTAGAGAACCGACGGGTTCTTGTTCAGCTGAGCTACTGAATGAGGTTAAAAATACTTTTTTTTTTTTTTTTCTTTCTCTGTAAAGGCTCTGTTTTTCGAAGACAAAGCCTTTGGGATTAGCTTGGAAGAGACTGCAAAGAAAGACTTCCCAGTTCCTAAGCTTTTTGAGATCCTCGTTTTGGGATGATAGACATTTTTCTTCAAGAAAGACAAACTGGGAGATGAAAGTCCTTTACTAAAAACCAGGCAGCATAAAAGCCCATTTTGATTATATAAATGTGCGTTTACTGTTTCTGTTTGGTACAACGGGCCAGTCCTCTCCAGCATAACTTCATGGATCTTCCAGAGTGGCCCCACAGAGGGATGTGATTTTACGTTTCTTGATGGTCCTGTTTCTTAATTTTTATTTCCTCAAGTAGGTTCCAGTGTTTCCTTTAAGGAGATCCTATAGTCTAGACTAAAGCTAAAAGTTTTAGTAAAGCTAAAGCAGGACTCATTTTGCACAGGTCCCCTCCCACCCATCTATTAACCCATCTCCCACCCATCCCACCCTCTCTCACCCATCCCACCCTCTCTCACCCATCTACTGATCTCTACAAACGTGATGGGAGTAAATGGAAGCAGATTAACCCATCTCCCACCCAGCCCACCCTCTCTCACCCATCCCACCCTCTCTCACCCATCTACTGATCTCTACAAACGTGATGGGAGTAAATGGAAGCAGGGTGGAAAAGCTACCCAGAAATAATCAAGAAGCTGTGGCTCTTGGTGTCCTCCAGCACCAGCCATTGTCCCCACACTGGGGATGGCCCTAGCTAAATCACCCTTCCTCCTGGCATGTGTGTCCACACCACAGGGATGGAGGGTACCTGCTCCCTAAGCCTGTAACTCCAACAGCAACCTTACTATTGATGGTGGCAGGGTCTGGGAGGGACCCGCAGCAGACAAGAGCGACCTAAGGGCCAGTTTTCTTAGTGTAAGAAATGGATGCCCAGACAAATATATTTTCAGTCTGAAAAAAAGAAAAAGAGGGAAAATCCATCTTGGTTTTCTTTCATTCACTGTGTATGCTGGGTGCAGCTAGTTTTTCAAGGTCATTCTCTTGAGTTTTCTTTCTTTCTTGCAAGTCACTACAGATTCTGGAAAGACTTTTAGAATTTTCCAGTTTACATAAGTGGGTTGTTGCTGTGTGATTCTTTTTTGTATATATATTTATATAAAAATAATGCTAGAATACAAAATAATGACCAGTTTGTAGAAAAACCATCCGGAAGTTCTCTGTACACAACCTCGTAAAGTAAGAACCAAAGGGGGTTGCTGGGTTGATTTCATAGGCAACAAAGTTAAAATGGATGCAAGGAAATACTTCTGTTTTAAAGCATATAATCAACCTAAGGAATTCCCTGCCACAGGAAATAATTGAGGCAGAGTTGAAGAAGGTCAGAGAGATATTTTTAAAAACTTGAATGTTTATGCACTTTTTCTCTCTGGTCAAGAACATGGGTCAAATATTACCGGGATTCAAACTAGATGCTCACCACAGAAAAATTATGGACATAAGTCAGTGATTTAGGGTAGTAAGGTATCCATTCCCATGCACTCTATGGTTCACTATGCATGAATTAAAAATAGAATGATAAGCCAAATCAAATTGCATTAATTAATATCTGGAAACAGACATTTCAGGGATCAACAAGTTCTAGAGTGATAAATGATACTACCATACAGTTACACCAATGTGTGCAAGATTTGTGCTATCGAGCTACTTTCTCAAATCATCAATCTTAACTTTTCTCACTTTCCTTAGTATTTTGGTACAAAATGATAATAGTTTTCCCCCTTTTCTGTCTCATCCTGTGTGGAATACCTTCCTAGCCTATTACGGAACTTACCCTGCCATGCTATTTTGATTGGGGCCGACTGGCTGTGTCCAAATAGTGTCCTTGTATACGGCTTGGAAACTAGGACCTTGCAGGCAACGTGCCAACAAGGAGGTTGCTCCTGCCATCTTGTTCTGAGAGATCCTACTACACTCAGATCACACCAAGTCTGTTGGCCTTCATGTCTAGGGGGTATTTCCATCCACCTCATTTAGTAGGAAAAATGGGGCAGAGTGGGCTCAGGGCTTGGTTTCAACATCTCATGCCCTGTGACCATGTGCCCAGGTTCCCTCTCTAGTGCAACCTTGAAATGAGAGGGGAAACGAGAGGCTTTACAGTCTTGCTCTGATGAAGGGTCTTGTGAGGATAAAGGGTTGAGATAGGGTTAGGGCACTCACTCAAGTCCTGCAGCATAACACAGGCACAAACATTCCATCTGATTCACATCTCTCAAAGGAGGAAAAAAGCAGTTTTTCTGGCCAGATGGCACAGAACTTCCCATAAATCAAGGGGACAAAGTTGACTTTCAGTCAAGAGCTGTTAACAATTAGCAAGACTGAGGAATTACTTATTCAGAAGTAACAATTAGACCTGGATGGACAACAGGTTTTGAAGTAAGAATTTACTCTCCTCACCTTTCATGCTTTTCAGTTGTGATCTGCTACCATTCAGGAGATTTCCATTCTGGTCAGCAATGCCAGCAGAAGACTAAAGGGCGAATAGGCTTCAATTTTACTAGCTCTTTCCTCACGAGTTGAAAGGAAGGAAGGAAGGAAGGAAGGAAGGAAGGAAGGAAGGAAGGAAGGAAGAAGAAAGAAAGAAAGAAAGAAAGAAAGAAAGAAAGAAAGAAAGAAAGAAAGAAAGAAAGAAAGAAAGAAAGAAAGAAAGAAAGAAAGAAAGAAAGAAAGAAAGAAAGAAAGAAAGAAAGAAAGAAAGAAAGAAAGAAAGAAAGAAAGAAAGAAAGAAAGAAAGAAAGAAAGAAAGAAAGAAAGAAAGAAAGAAAGAAAGAAAGAAAGAAAGAAAGAAAGAAAGAAAGAAAGAAAGAAAGAAAGAAAGAAAGAAAGAAAGAAAGAAAGAAAGAAAGAAAGAAAGAAAGAAAGAAAGAAAGAAAGAAAGAAAGAAAGGTGGTATTGAGAAAGATCACATACCTCCGTAACTAAAAGATCAACAGTCAACAGCCCTGGCCATTGCCTGTCCCTAACAATCATTATGAATGACTCGTAAGAAATATTCAAGTTACACTGGGGATGACAAAGTTCCGAGCATCATTATGAGCCTTTTGCTACCCTGTAGCTCCATTCCTAGCTAACCTTACCCTCATTAGGTCTGAAAATTCTGGTGGTTATGAGCAACTTGTTTGAATACCAGGGTTCTCACCATTGCCACCACTAGTGGTAGCGCAAGTGGAATTTTTAACAAAAAAACCCTAGCACAGAAACACTACAAACTGGAGTCAATTAAAGACTAAGTGGCCTGGAGCCTCTAGATGTCATTCTCCATCACTACACTTCTATTGCTACCTTACATTTCAGGAATTAATTTAGAAAACCCAGACAAGAGTGTTCTCTCTTTAAGGAGAAGTTGGCTACAGTCCTGCCTGTCTTGTGGACTGACATGAAAGCATGGTCCACAGCCCACATAACATCTCATCCTCTTGATCTGCGACTGAATCAACTTCCCCACATGAAAGCGCTTACAAAGGAGAATGAGCTGCTGGGTTTATGGTGGGAGGTGTTGTGGAAGGATGAGAAAAAACTGCAGAAAGTCAATGAACCAGTCAGATGGCCCAAAGCACTGAAAAACCTGGCTGATGACTGCACCAATCCCACTGCCAGCTGATCAGGTTGGCTATTCACTTTCTCAGGTGGTGTTTCAAGTTTCAGAGGAAGATACATTCCTCCCTCTTAGACCTTGTTGGCTATGCAATAAATTTCTGTGCCATGTAATACCTCCTCAAACTTGCCAAAATCAACAGATTCCTTGATAGAGCCTGATTAGAATGCTAATATATTATGGAATTAGTAAAAAAAAAATCCAAGCATTAACACTGTAAAGAATTAAGATAAAAATGTAGTGCTGCTCTTTGTTAGAAACATTCCTTCCACATGTCTGGTAAGGATCACAAGTTCAGATTCAACCCTTCTGAATTTCTGATTTCCGAGAGTGGGAGTTTCCCAGGCTTTTGGTGTGGTGCAGCATCTAATTTGTTCTAAATTTACTTGTAATTAAATTTACCATTCTTTCTATCTTATGTCCTCTTGCTAAGGATGGGTGTTCTCCAGAATAGGGTGAGGTAAAGATGCACATCAGAATGACCTAGAGTTTTGCTGCTGAAGGCTTTCAACCAATTGGGAGTGACATTTATTTAACCAAGACAAAAGTCCTGTGGCTTTGATTTTGTTGTCACACAGCAGCACATATCTGGAAAAGCTGAGAAAGGGACTGTTTAGACTCAGATTATAGCAGGTCCTTTTTTTTTTTTTAATCCCTTTGGAACAATAAATTGGCTTAAAATATAAGACAATACCAAATGCTTACTACTCCTGTGGAGAATTAATGAACCATGGCATTTAAATTATCAAGTGGTCAGACCATATGTTATTAGAAATGGTGGATGTTCTATATTGGTTAGGGCTGTTATGCATTTGTGATTAAAGCTATGAAACTTTACCAATAAACACAGCTGAGAAAGAGCATAAACAGTCAATCCATATGAGAGAAACTGGCCACGTGCAGTAAATGTAGCAAAATGCAATTTAATGAGCCTTGTAAAGAAGACTCGAGACATCCAAGAAACTTTCCCACAAACTAATATTAACTGAGACCAACTGCTTATCAAAATAATCCTTGGTCTTACTGGACAGTGGTTCTACACACAGGGAGCGTAAGAAATGTTTGACACGAATAATCTCATCACTCTTGGGATATTTACTGCTGGCAATTTGTGTCTTCCTTGCTACAGCTTGTAGGGCCAGGCAGCAATGACCGACTGCAAAAAAGAAGAGGTTGGACCTCTTGGCAGCAGCAAGTCAAGTCACAGTTCTGTGCCTCAACTTACCCATCACGCTAATGTGATGCTAACACACACAGCTAATGCAGCTTCCCAGGTTTGTTACGAAAGGATTTAATTAATACGTTAATGCATGTCTAAGCATTTAGGCTCTTGTATTTCCTCATTGTCTTGAACACCACTTAGCAGACAATCAGAACATTGCTACTAATCATAATGAACATCTTAGGCTGCTGGGTTAATCATCTCTGAGTGTTTATGGAATGCTGGTGAAGTTTCAGCCCACATAAATACGTGGCTCACATCTACGTCTAATGCTGGGGAAAGCTGTGAGGCAAATATGTCCACAGGGTATGGCTCAGCACTGTCCCGCAGCCAGTCAAAGGAGCACAGCTCATCTAAAGCCAACTCAGCAAGAGCAAAGCTTGGGCCCCTCCATTCCCCAGCAGTCTCAAACTTCAGTGAGAGACGTGCCTGAGAAAACTGGTGCACTGATTTGATGGAGTATCCTGATTTGCTCGGGATGCTTTTATGGATGTGGAAAAAAAAAAAAAAAAGATGCAGTTCTGTAGTTCTTTGTGGGACCAAATACTGTGATGTGTGCTAAGTTGTGTTAAAACTTCTTTCAAAAATCAAGTCTTTAAGAATTTTGGAAAATGGATTAAAACTTGCTGAACTGAGGAGAGACTAGCGTAAGGCTGTCATGAGAAGGCCTGCTGAAATCCTGGTGGAAGCAAAGCTGAATTCCTGTTATATACATCAGGCTCCTTCCAACCCCTTTCAGCTTTCACTTGTTTATTATTCTTGCATGGTTTACAAGCTCCAAAGAAACTTGACATGGATTATTATACATGAACATGCTCAATGCATCTTGAGATGGATTATTTCCTTCCTTCAGAGCTACAAGAAGGCTGGTGTTGCTCATGGTTTGGTATCTTTTGACATTTTGTTGAAAGAGCTTACTTTCTAACACAGTAAGACTGCAGTGTGGTAAAGTTTGACCAACACAGACCCATTTACCTGCTGGCGTCTCCAGGACTCTGGTCTATAATGGGATTTGCTGTTGCTGTTGTGTCTTACATCTGATTTTTCTGTTTAGAAAGTACTTGTTTTGACCTACAACAGAACTGATTAGAAGAGTTGCTATGATGTCCCAATATCCATTAGTGTGAGGTGGCCTCATTCTCCACAAGAAGCGTGTGATACAGGACACAAAGAGGAAAGGGTAAAAGAAATAAGTATCAAAGGCAAGCCAAATCTGTTAGGTGGTGTGACATGGCATATTTATTTGTTTGCCAAATTCTGAGCTATGCAATCAACGATCATTTGGAGGTTTGAAATAATATTTAGGCTCATGGATGTCCAAGTCATTATTCAGACCTTCAGGCTTCAGGCCCACTGGACTAATGGATTTGTTGGACTCTGTCTCTATTTCATGTCTCTTCATTTCGTGGGGAAGATCTGGTTTTCCAAAAGAAAAATCAGGTGCTGTTATAATCTCCTTTTGAGTATCAGAATTTAAAATTGGTAGTGACTCAGAGGTGATCTTGTATCAGATGGAAACTGAAAACTTCACCAGGGAAAAATCACTATTAGCATTTATTACAACGTGCTAGTAGTGTGTCATGGTTAACAGAGCCCAATGAGAGGATGCTACATACCACCAGAAACAAGGTCCTTGTGCAGCGAGTCTAGAATGCAGATGGACCCCACGGCTCAGTCACACTGGGGTTACCCAGGCATCAGAGGAAATGGGATCCTGCTTAAAAAACACTTTTCAGTATGATTACCTTGGTCTGCAAAGTTACCTCCCTGAGAATAGCATCTGAAGCTCACTGCACTGTCCTACCAGGACCCAAGCTGATCTGTTCTCCAGTGGCGCTGAGGCATTTTATGCATAGTCTGATAGAAAGCTGCAAGCAGGAATTGTTGTAAAGTAACATTACTCTTCTAGTGCCCTGTACTGCATTCAGCCTTCTGGATTATTCCATTTTCCAGTGAACTAGAAATTATAATATCACATGTGTTTTGTTTTTAAAGCAATTATGCTTAAATATACTTGTTCTTCAGTTTAATTTTCCTTCTGAAAGCACAGCAGTCATCTTCTATCAACAAATCCATTCCAGAATGTTTTTGCTAGCAACTGTTACTAAGACTTTTTTCATCCAAAGTGGAAGCTTGGGAGGGATATAATCAGCTCTCTAGCATGGCTAGAAACATTTGCCAGTAGCTAAAATATACACTGAGCAAAATATCTACCTTTTGGATGTTTTTAAAACAAACAAACAAACAAACAAAAGCCATCATAGCTTTAGGACATAGACCTCATCTGCTTCTCATCCTGGAAAAGTAGGAGTTGTGCTACACAAGCAATGGGATGGATGCCTTCAGACAAGAAGGAACAGCTCTCTGGCCCAAGTAATCAAAGACCATATGACAAGGATGACTGGAAGAAACCCTACCATTGACAGTAGGTGACAGGATTGGGGTGTGGTCTCCAAAACTGCAATTATAGAAGGTCTCCTCACAAAACAGAGGTCTGCAGTTGGTGTCATCTCCTGGATCTCCACCGCTGCCCAGAGGGCCCCAGGTAGATGCAAGCACAGCCGTGTTTGATGCTGGGGGCAGTTTTGGCTGTGGATGCCAAGCATCCACGAGTCCATACCCAGAAGCAAAAGCTAAGTGTCTAGGAAGATAGTAAACACCAAGCCCCATGCTTAGACTTCACTGTCGAGGTGAAGCGACACTTCATTTTGATTGAAGCCTTTAACTGTTTTACTGGTCCCCGGAAAACACTTTCTTCTTCCATTCTTTCTATCCTTATCACATTGTAGGGGATCAAGCATAATAAACAAACTCATGCACTCTTTGTTGCCAAGATTTCGGGCTCATCAGCCAACCTGTGGACTACACACATGTCCCTGTTCCCTAACTTGTTTTAAACAATAAGGATTCTTACTAGTCAGCATTTTCAGAAGGCCCCATTCTCATTGTGTGTGCCTGTCTACATGATTCATGAGTTTTGGATCGCTTCTAAGGTTTGCTCCAAGAGCTGTTTCAGGTGGCTGTGATGTTATCGGGAGTAGCCGGAGAAACAAAGGTCTTTGTACAGAAAACTTGGCAGGTAAGGGAATAAGGAAATTATTTTCAAATCATTTGTTTTAAGGTATATTTATCATAGTCAGATCTAAACACATTGATTTATATTATTATGGCTTTGGCATCATAAACATTTGATAGGATTATTTATTAAAATCGTGCTATTCTTTTTTGGCTTTCCAAAACTTACTTCTAATGAAATATTTAAGCACACACATGCGACACAACTGGCTGACTCCAGCTCGCCTCCTCAACACAACTGGATTTTATGAACATTCACATCTTTCATAAAGAAATCCAGCATTCATGGGTGCAGACAGATCACAGAGTCAGGCTTCTGAGCTAAAGCTCCAAATGGACCTAAGTGCCACTTCCAACATGGTGTTTGCAGGGATCCTTCACATTCCTGTGGCTGAGGGCTGTGCACACTCACATTACTGCCGACACAGCTCCATGGGCCCTCAACATCCACCAGAGAAATTATACCAGCCTTGAAACTGTCACTCTGCTTAGATGGCTGTGTCACAGCAGAGGCAAAGCAGAGCTCTCAGACTGCCTGATTGCTCCTTCCTCTAGGATCTGCTTCAGGACATGTGGTTCTTTGAGCACAATTATTCCATTTGTCTTTGCACCAACCAGAGGTAGTAATGAAACTTTCTGGTGTTGCCATGTGTGTCCCATCATATCCCACACACCAGTGACTGAACTGGACTGGTTTCCTGCTAGTTTGCCTATCGCACTAAAGAGATGCTCAAAAAATTCTCCCAAAAGACAAGACATGAGTTGAAGCTCCTGCCTCAAACAAGTGTAGGGGAATATCTAAGCAGACCCTGTCTTCCCACTTTCCTCTTTCACTCTCAAAGAACAATGCATCATCCTGAAGGTTCCACAACATTGGGCTAGTAAAACTTAGGTACCCAATCTAGAAAAAGTCTCAGAGCTGAAAATTTCAGCTAGAAACTCCAGATAGTCATGACTTCCTTTATCCTAGACCAGATATCTAGAAGCCCTAAGACTTGCCCATCTTCCTATTTTCTACAGGTATTTTTAAGCTCTGCTTTCTGACTTTGGGTAATGCTATTCACTTATCTAACCTGCTGACAGAGACCCTCAGTGCCTGATGCCTAGAACAACCCTAGTCTGCTTATAGATCTGGTTTTAATTGACTTTTCCAAGATTAGGCAGAAAGTGAATGCAAGAGCTGGGAATGGAAGCCAGGTTTCTCCTTTCACAAACTTCTGAGTTAACCACTTCTGCTCAGAATAATCAAATATGAAAAAACTATAACAAAGGGGAGTGAGAAGCAAAGCTTTCAAAGAACCAAATCCAACAACACTCGTTTAAATTTCTTGAATGCCGTGTGTTGCCAAACATTTACAGCTTTGAGTACAGCTGGAACTCTGAAAGCTGGTGGATAATTTTCCCCACAAATTTTATTACTGTAGAATGTGATTGTGCTACCCTTGGTAAGCCCCATTTTTTCCCCCAGAGGTTGAAAAGAGCCCTTAAGCTTTGAAGGGACAGAAGACTGCCAAGTATGGAAACTAACTTTCGGGTTGTTTCCTTTTTCTAAAAAAAAAAAATTAAAAAAAAAGAGGAAAGGAAATGAGCAGATGAAACCCGTGTCAATCTCTAAGGGTTTTTTTTTTCTCTTGTTAATGAGATTTGCCTTCCCTTCTGATGCTAACTTTTCCCTGCTGTACTACCCAGGACAAGGTAACACTGAATATGAACCAGATCCAGTGAGAAATTCTCCCCTCAGATCGTTTTTCTGCCAGGAATGGCAGGTTTGCTGCTATCCCTATAGTTCTTGGAGGTCGTTTGGTTTTGGCAAATCTTGCGGGAGACCTAAGCACTGGAAATTCATGTTCGACTCGGAAGGATGCTTCTGACTTCTCACTGGCAGTATTTAAGAAGGCTCGATGAGGACTTGGATGCTCAGCAAGGAGGGTCTGTGGGTCTTTTGGAAAGGAAAAGTGGTAGCAAGTGGGATTGGGTCTTAATTTGATGAGGTGCTTTGAGGTAAAAAAGAAATAGAGACAATATTAAGATGGAATTTTTTACTATAATTTAATACACATGAAAGTAATTTCCACAATATTTGCTACAATTAGAGTGTAAACAATTTTAAACAACCATCTACTCTGTTTCTTGGGGCAAGAAAAATATGTAAATGAATAAAATCAACAACAGTGAAGAAGTAGTAGCTTCCTGGCTTCTGACCAGCAAGGGGGGAAAAATAAAAAATAATAATAATAATTAAAAAAAATAAAAAAGGTGGCTGCTGTACAATACAGGGGAGAGGAAAAGTCCAGTAAACAAGACAAAACAGACCTAACTGGAAACAGGGCCCCAGCAGCACTCTGGGATGGAAGGTAAGCAGAGAGAATGGGAGAGCTGCAGAGAAGATTAGAAGAACTGAGAAACCCAAAGAAATCTGAGGGGAATTGCATAAAACCAACAGCCTGCTTACAAAAGTAAACATAGGGGGAAGGGAGGACAAGCAAAGGGAAAACAGATGCACAATGAGACAGTGCTCAAGAGGCAGAGGGAGATGAATGCAGTCTAAAACAAGAAGGAAGCTTGGAGTGGGAAAAAAGGAACAACAAAAAACCCCGACACTAAATATTGGCAGCAATGCCTTGGTGAACTTCACGTATTGAGATGCTTCTGTTTGTAAAGGCCCTGGGGAGACTGGTGGCATTTTATCCACACAGACAAATTTACCACCAAGGAGCACACCAAGAAACCTGAAAAACAGAAATGCTGTCTTACTCAGGATTGTTTTTACAGTCTCCTCCCTGTTTATGCCTCAGTCGTGAAAATCGGAGGTGGAGCTGATGAAAAGGAGCCATGAAACTGGGTCAGGGTACTCATCTGAGGTCTGGCTTCAGCACAGAGCATCCAAAGTGAACCTGATCCACCACCAAGCAGTCAAACAGACTCTTCTAATGGGCTGTAGGTGCACATATCTCCCATGGGCTTGAAGCTGGAAGATCTATCTACGAGATCATGATTTCCAAGCACAAGTTAGGTTACTTGTAGGAGTGAGTACTTTCTGCTAAATAGATGCAAAAAAACAAACCGTCATGGAAAAAAGCTGCTCTTTAGAGCTTTTGTGAAAGCTGTTGGAATCCCATAGTGGTTCAGAGCACTTCAACCACATGCAGAAGGTCTTCTGATGTGAAAAAGTTTCTCTGAGCTTAAACTCAAAGACTTAGGATTCTTACAAGGTTATTCTGGGGAGCTGTGCAAGGAGGTTTAAAACATTGCTCTCTCATCTGCCTGTCCTCCTCCTCAGGCAGCTCAGAGTTTGGTGAGTGATTGCAAACTGACTTCCATTAGCAATTTAAGCTAATACTCCACATGTGTGGAGTATGCTAATACCTCCATCTCACCCACTCTGGTACAGGAGAATCAAGGTGACAGAGTGTGAAAGGACATGAGCAAAACTTCCTCAAACAAGTCTACCTGGCTGTGTGGGAACAGATTTAGCAAGGGAGTCAAAAAGACATAAGGAGGCAAGCCCATGGGCTCTCTAGGAGCAATGGTGGAGTAATCTGGCTTTGAGAGTGGTCCGATGAGTGCTGAGAGTCTGGCATAGCATTATTCTGTGGTATAGTAGATCAGATTAGGAAGCTGTGAAGAGGCTCAGAAATGTGATTTGAGTGTGCAGTGGTGCCATCTCTGTGGTACTGCCCTGTGTGACACATGCTGGAAGACCAAGGGCACTTGGAGCATGGCGTCATTTAAACCATGTCATCCTCTGAAAAGCACTTAAAGAACAGGGCTGTCTTAGGGTTTCCGCTTTGATCTTTCTGCTGGGAAAGCGTTCATGAGAGGGCACAACAAGAGGATGGGGTCTTAAAATTATTGCTGATAATTACCACGACAGGGAAAGGTAGACACAGAAAGGATCTGTGACTTTTTTGGCAGACTTTATGGCATGTGATTGACTTGTTACATTTCAGAGTTTAGGGCTTTCCAAAGCATCAAATGAGTTTTATTGACAGCATTGGCAAACAGTCAATGAAGGTGGTCTAGAGAAAAAAGTCTTGTGAGGAGCTGCTGAGGGAACTGGTGTTATTTAGTTTGGTGAAAAGGAGGCTGAGGGGGCGACCTTATCACTCTCTACAACTCTCTGCAACTACCTGAAAAGAGGTTGTAACGAGGCAAGCGTTGGTCTCTTCTCCCAAATAACAGGCAACAAGACAAGAGGAAATGGCCTCAAGTTGCACCACGGGTGGTTTCGGTTGGACATTAAGAAAAACTTCACTGAAAGGCTTGTTAAGTTTTGGAACAGGCTGCCCAGGGAAGTGGTGGAGTCCCCATCCCTGGGGGTATTAAAATGCACGTAGATGTGGTGCTGAGGGACATGGTTTAGTGGTGGACTTGGCAGTGCTGGGTTAACGGTCAGACTTCATCTTAATGGTCTTTTCCAACCTAAACAATTCTATGAAAAGAGCTAATGACTGTGCCTGGGAGGCTGAAGATGGTCTCAGAGGGAGAGCTCAACATCCTGCTCAGGTCTGTGTTTTTGTGCTGCTGCCCGTCTAGTGAAAAAGCAGAGGATTTATAGACCAGACTCTTATCTTCTTTCAGCCTTCGTATCTCGGAGCACTTAAATGTGTCTGTCTCTCCATTTTGTCTCATTGGCCTCAATGGCTACATCCGTATTAATAAAGAAATACCGCCGGGAGTCATTTTTCAGCTTGGAGACTGACAGTCTGGTTACATTCATGCTATTAAACTGTTAGCCTCTAAAACAGGGTGACCACATTCAGCCTTCTATTGCAAATGGTCCCAGGAGTGTGCCTGTTCCCGCACCACCCCTGGGAGCAGCCTGGTGAGGACCACTCTGGCAACATGAGAGCAGAGCCCATCAGCCAGGTCTGTTCAAGGAACTAGTTGTTCTTAATCAGACCAGGAGAAGAGCAAACTGTCCTGTGACTGCTCATCTCTATTCATTGGTTCTCACTAATGTCAAAACTAGTAGAGAATGGCTGTACGTGCCAGAAAAAAAAAAGAGCTGGTACAATTTCCTTAACCAAAAAAAAATCCCCAAAACCTTTTGGACAAATCCTCAAAGACTTATATAATTTCCTCACCTTGTAAAATTTCACTGTTTTACACCAAACCATGTTGTTTGCCAGGAGAATTTCAGAGCAAAATGAAATATTCTGTCCAAACACAAGAGTGGTAAAACTCTAGTTTCTCTTTTTTGTTTTGTTTAGAGAAAGGTCAAGGGAGGTTGATTTTTGTTGGAACCAAACCTCCTCAAAGCCAAGCCTCCTAGAAATGGAGCTTTGGATCGCTTTTGTTATAAGGAATAAACTCCAAATCCAACATTTGGATTTGAGACTTAGGTGTGGGGCTATTAACCAATTATGACTGTACATGCTGCTAGGTTGAAAATCCAAACTTGCCCAAACGTTCAGGGAGTGATCAGACCTGTGGTTTTGGTTTCGCTCCATCACTGGTTTAGAGGGAGGAAAGTAGTTTAGACTTCGCTGATAAAAGAAGCTAGCGCTTGAATATTTTTATACCGGTAATGTGTTAAATATACCGCAGCAGATTCATATGGCAAGGAAGTATTTTAAGCATTGCAGTGAGTTAACTGAAGGGAACCATAGGAAATATATACCAGAAGTTAATTTTTTCCAGTTCTTTCTCAGCTCTGCACCCTGCCTGCGTTAGCTCTTGTGAAGGGTGGCTTATTTTCACTTAGAACTGTTTTGGAATCATTATAAAAAACAACTCTTGTGCCGCAAGGACACAGGGAGTCTCTTGGCTTATATTTTGCAGATGTCCATAATTTAATTGGACCAGCAGGTGACCAGGATTACAAGGTTAGCTTATGATGGTGATCAGCTCATGGCTGAACATGGGCAGCTCACAGGAACACGTTGGGACTGTTGTACCCACACTCTAGCCCTGCACTCAGCTGCTTTCCAACAAGTGGGTTTAGATGCTCTCTGCCTGAAATCTGTCCCTTGAGGCTGAGTTACAAAGTCTGATAGTGCCTTCTGGCCCTAAAAAAATGTGTCAATCCGGTGAGACCATGGTTTTGCTTAAAGGTAAATCAATCCAGGGAGCTTTCAGGTCTGGATGCAACAATTAGTGATTATGGAGTTTATCTTGATGTTTATTAGTTGTTAATGGCAATGCTTCCAGAGAGCTAAGCACATTCCATGCAGCCACACAGCGTCCTTGGCCTGCAAGAGCTGGTGGTTTAGGAACACAAGAACATTGAAGGAAATAGCAAAAATAAAAAAGGGTTTTAAAGATTGGGGGTTTTTTCTTTGTCATTAAAACTCACCTGAGTCACTACTAGTCAGATGGTGGTAGGCAGTTTCTCAGAGGTGGAAACATCCATTGGGAAAGGATCCGCAGGTTGACCTAGATGGGCACAGTGAGGTCAGTTGGATTTTGGGCTTATCAGTCTCAGGATGTAGTGAGTGCTAAGGATATATAGTCTGGGCAAGAAAAATCACTGCTTGTCTGAAGAGCCTCAGTGACAGTAGCGGAGGTCGTGACTGAGAAAGAGTTTAGCAGCAAAGAAACCAACAGCAACTCAGGAAGACATTGGGGAGTGATGACCCTTTGAGACATCAGCAGTGCTAGGATCATCTTTAATGGCTGATGATCCTGAAACTATGGAAATACAGCTGCTCCTTTCCCACTAGAAAGAAAAATCCTGAAAGGCTGAGATTTTTTTCAGTAGTCCTTCCTATCAGTGTCTGGTGCTGCCCTGCAGCAGAAGATGGAGGAAAGATTCAGATGACTCTGGGCTCGGGCCAGGCTGATAAATGACATGCCAAGACAAATAAGCATTACATGGCAAACTTTATTCATGAAAGGTTAGTGTTGGCTTAATCAGCATGGAATAAATCATTGCTGAGCATAGATTTTTGCTCAGCAGACTATTCTGTTGGTTATCACCTTAAAGGCTGTCATGTGACTCAAAAATGCATTTTCTCTCGCCTGGAGAAAATCTTCTTCCAGCAGGTAAGAGAAACATCTCATTGCAGTGACACTCAGTGTAGCAGAGAGAGGGGGATGAAAGGCCAGGGAGAAATAAAATGCAGCTAATCATATCACTTAGTCTTTAAATAGCTTTTTCTTTATTTTCTGGTGTCCTCCTAAGTCTAGAAATTGAAATTCAACTCTGAACTCTTCATCTACATGACTTGGGCAGGCCTTTTGAACTGTCTGGGCTTTTATATTTGTGAAGTGTGACTAGTAATGCCGGGTAGCCTTAGTAATTGCAGAAAATGCCCCCATGAATTTGCATATCAGAGAGAATAGCATCATTGTTCAAAGATCACAAAGGACCATGTAGAAATTTTTGTAAATAATGGTGTATTACTTCCTTGGGAAAATCTCAGATTTCAGGGTCATCTCACAGCACAACCCATGTCTCTTCAGGCCAAAACAGTGACACTGGAAGCAGATCCCAAGTCAGATGGATTCCAATAAACAGATCTCTGCCATTTTCCGTTAAAGCTGGTGCCTTCAAAATTAAATTGTTTAGACTCATTTACTTAAAATCAAAGTGCAGGTTCTCTAACAGACCCCTGAATTCTTTGGCTTTCTCCTGGCAAATGTCCTACATTTGGACAAGCTCCTTCTAACTAAGTTTGTGATAAATACATAGGCTCACCCACCACGTGATTGCTCTGAGAAGTGCCACTGTCACAGCACAGGTGACTCTGCACATCTGAAAGGGGGCCCTGTATAAGCCTTCCTTCAAAGATGAACCTGTCTGCTTCCTCTCGGGGCAGCAGCAGATTTTGGTGAAGGCAGCCACTGCACTGCTGCTCCATGCTGCTTACAAACTGGCAAAGGCATCAGTTGTGTCCCCTGTGCTCCTCAGCTTTTATATGCAGCCATAAAGAATGGGGACTTAAAAAAAAAAAATCCAGCAAATAATGATAGATGTGTTGGTCCAGATCCAACACGACATTTTGAGTCCTAAATCCATTTGTTAAGAAGATTGGAAGCTAAAAAGGCTGCTGGGTCTAGGTTGGAGCATTGACACTGGATACAGCAGCAGCCTCAAAAGGGTGGAAATGGCTCGGCTCAAAAGTTTTACAAGTGCTTGAGAGGGATGAAGAGCCAGGCGAGATGCCTAGAAGCTTAAACAATGCTGAGTGCGGCTCAAAAAGCACTCCCTGTGGACAGACCCGCTTTTCGACACAGCCAGAGATTACCCACATGTCTTTAAAGCCTGTGGCACGCTACACGTTGCATTGATTGTGCACAGCAGCTGAGCACTGAACAAATAAGCTGCCGCTGTTGTGCTGGATGGGGGAACATCCTGGTGTTGCTATGACATTTCTTGTCAAGTTTTCAGGCTCAAATGGATCCCACATGGGGGAGTGCATCAGACTCTGTTGGCAAGCAGGAGATTTGGAGACTGGAGCACTCCCCATCTCCCATTTGTGGAAACAAAGCATCTTTTATGCTTCCTTCCAACCAGGACAAGGGGCTGAGATAAATAGTCAAGTGCCCCAGCCACTCCTCTGCTATTATAACAAGCAGCTGGAGAGCCACCAAAACCAGGCACCGCTGCTAGTCCTACAGATGCTTCCACATTCACCTTTTATTTGGATTCACTGATGGCACTCTGGAGGTTTGTTACTTCTTTCTTTGCCTCCTACTGTCCAGAGACACTACCAGTAAAACCCCAAAGTGATACTAAAAAAGGGAAGGCTGGGCTCACAGCCAGCCGTTGCTGACAGACATGCCTGTGAGCATCACAAAGAATAAGCCAATGTAGCCTGCTCACAAAGGGGAGTCCATTGTTCAATGGGCACAACAATCACCTGCAGGAGGTTAAATAAATCTCAGGGTATAGCATCTCCAAGCCATGGAAAACGTCCTGAAAGGTGCTTGAGACTCCCTTGTGCTCATTGCTGCAAAGAAAGATTTGGAAACTCTCTGGGATGGATAGTTGGTGCCCAAATGCTGGCACTGTGGCACCAAAAATATGCTGTTGCGTTTTTAAACTCTTATGCACCCACTTTGAAGATAATAGGAGTGTATTTAAGGAGTCAAAGTACGTGTTCCTAGGTGTCCAGGTTGGATGGGCTTAACTTACGTGATCTTGAAGATGAATCAAGTCTATGGCGGGGCCAAAAGCAGAAGCCTAAGCCTTTTGCTGCTGCTTTGAAGCCACTGTCCCTCCATCTTTCACCTTGCCTGGAGTCTGTCCTGCACTACACAGAAGTGGCAGCTGCTGCAGCTCACTGGGGCTTGTTTCCTATCTCAAACCACAGCCTCAAGGAGAAGTGAAAAGATGAATTTGGTGACCAGTTGCTTCTCTGGGCCTGCTGCCTCTTCTGCTGGAAAACGAGAGATGCAGTGGCGGGGCTGGGGAGAGGCTCCAGCTGGGAAGGTGGGGAGAGCGAGAGGAAAACCGGGAGGGAAGTGCTTGAGCAATTTCACAGCAAAGGCAGCATATGAAGTTGCTTTGGTTCGTGGTCTGCACTCTGGGGTTTGTCTGTGGGAAGCCTGCAGGGGTGTTGCAACCTGCCAGTGCCAATAAACATCACCACAAGACCAGAGGAGCTCAGGGCCTGCAATATGAAAGGCAAGGAGAGGAAAATTAGAAGCAAAAATATGAAGTTAATAAAAATCCTTTATCCAATCAGACTCTAAAGAGAGCACAGCCATGGGCTGGGAGCAGCAGCCGGGTGCTCCAAGCCCTCACTTTGCTTAATTACCTAATAGCTTACAGATCCCCTTCAGTTTTATGAGTTGCACATTTATTTGCAGCTGTCCTGCCTTGCAGGAGCCATCGTAGCTGGTGGGGGGGTGTCTCTGCCCGTGTCCCCTGCCTGGATGCAGGGCAATGGGGCTCCATGACCCAGATACTCTAGATCTTAAGTTTTGAACTGGTTAAGGACCTTTAGGTAAATAATCTTTCTTACTAAGTATGTAGTTTGCCTGCTAAGGGAAAGAAATTCCTCTCTACTGTTTTCATGACAGATCCTCTGGGCCGTTATATCTGAGTCCATATTCCCAGGACAGAGGGTTGATGATTTCATGAAGATCAGAAATTGTGCCTGTGGCTGGCTGGGGGCTGGCACAGTCTTTGCTTTGGTTTCCCTGCCCTGCTATTACTACAAGACAACCCCTTCCCAGCTAAGCTCCTCTCTCCTGCTGGGAGCAATTCCCAGAGCAGGAGGCAGGTGGGATGCTGGAAAATCTTTTGGCACTGACAGGTGCACTTTGCAGGGCTGGAGTTAGGCATGAGCAATATAGGCTCACAACTTCCCAGGGTGTGAGCAATACCCTGGACCCTGATGAATAATGGGGTTGGGCACAGTAAATATTTTCTTTTGCTTCAGGTGGTGCTGATGCTGGATCTAGGGAAGTTTTTCTCCAGGTTGGACTGATGAGGACTGGGAAAACGCCATAAAAGAGTCTGGTGCAATAAACACCTG
>NW_010418152.1:50768-63734 GCF_000710305.1 Buceros rhinoceros silvestris | reverse complement strand
CTAGGGTGAGGGCGGTCCCTCGGGAGCGGGGTCGCGGGGTGCCCGGTGTGTGCGGTAGGGCCTGTGGGCAGCCGTGGCCCCCCCAGCCCAGCAGGAAGTGAATCACCTCCAGTAAAGGCTTCGGCCAGTCTCCGGTACCAGCGCTGCCTCCTCCCCACATCCTGCCCTTTGCTTCTTGGCACTGCGAAATAGGAAACTCCGGAGCGTTTCCTCTGCAGGGAGCTCCACAGGAGCGCTGGAGGCCGAGTCCTGCTCCAAGGCAGCCAGCCTGAGCAGGGGTGCAGGCAGGGGGCTGCAGCCACCCTCGTCCCCCTGAGTTTGCAGCAGCGCTCACGCACATTGGGGCTGTGCCTCAGACCCAAGACAGGATGATGGTAACGCTGAGCGGGACTTCAGATCCTCCCCGCAGCTGTTCTGACCTGCTCTGGTCCCCCTCCCTGCCAAGCACCAAGGGGGCTGTGTCAAACAGCCCTGCCACCTCTGAGCAGAGCGGGGAAGAGGTCTGTGAGTAATGCGTCAGGACGTGCCCGCGTGTTCCCGTCACCACTTGCTGTCAGTGCAGCCGGAGGAGAGGCGTCGGCGCTCGCAATTCCTTGTCTCCTGGGTAGGCAAGTGGGTGGCAGCTGAGGGCACCACAGTTTTTTAAACAGGAGGGAGAAGCTCGAAACTGCTGAAACAGTGTCCTCGGAATGCGACTACAACCCAGGTGAACGATTTCTGCTGAGCAGCTTGCAGGAGGAATACTGGCAGCGACGGGCAGTGCCGACTGGCAGCAGCTCTCACAGCTTTGATCTGCAGGCAGGGTGTGGGGGGGCTCGCCCCATCCTCCAGGGACACCAAATGGCCGGGGGTTGCATTTTCTAGTTTCCAGGGGTTGTTTATGGTTCCTGAATCTTCATCTCAGAGGCGTCTCCAGGACAGTGCTGCAGCGCTGAAGAGGGAGGTGTCTGCTGCCTGAGCACGTTCCTGTGCAGGGACCTGAGTCCTGCACGTGCATGAACCTCAGCAGCCCAAGAGCCTGTTAAGCCCTGGGGTGAGGGTGCGCCGGCTGTGCCCCCACCGGCTGTGCTGACCAGCAGAGGAGGGCACTTCCTGCCCTCAGCTATGGGGAACAGGCTATTTTTGGAACCTTGTATAACCAAAGTAAATGGACTGTGGCTCTTCTCCACAGTTTCATTTCTCCTAATTTAGCACTCAGAAATGTGTTTAATTGAAGAGTTATTTATATAGACATTTAAAGTCTAACTTAGAGAGTGAGAATATTTATATTCTGAGCTCTTATATTGATTTTAAGCATTTTTTTCTTTCAGGGTGAGATTGCCTTCATTCGAAGAAACGGTGACGTGCCAGGAATACACAAGGTGTTAAAGACCACACAATTCGTCCAGGCTAAGCAAAGCCTTCGACTAAAAGGAATAAAAAATAATCATGGCAGAATTTACAGGTTACAAGGAAACCTCAAATCGGCATCTACGATTCAAATTGCAGAGTTTCAGCCGCCGCCTTGATGAACTGGAGGAAGCAACCAAAAATCTGCAGAAGGCGGAGGATGAGCTGCTTGACCTCCAGGACAAAGTTATCCAGGCCGAAGGCAGCAACTCCAGCATGCTGGCTGACATTGAAGCCCTGCGGAAACGCGTGCAAAAGATTGAAGGCAAGGATGAAGAAATTAGGAAAGCTGAAGAGCTTTGCCGGTTAATGAAAGAAAAACTTGAAGAGGAAGAGAGCCTGACCCGAGAGCTGAAGTCAGAAATCGAACACCTTCAAAGGAGAATGGCAGAGCTGGAGAAGCTGGAGGAGGCCTTTGGCAGGAGCAAGAACGACTGTACGCAGCTGTGTCTTAGCCTCAATGAAGAAAAGAACTTGACCAAAAAGATATCTACAGAATTAGAAATACTTAGAGTGAAAGTGAAAGAACTGGAAGCATCTGAGGACAGGCTGGATAAAACCGAGCAGAGCTTAACAGGCGAGTTAGAAAAACTGAAATCCTTAGCGCTGAGCTTTATCTCTGAAAGAAAACACTTTAATGAAAGAGAAAAGCAAAATGAAAAAATAATCCAGGAGCTAACACAGAAACTAGAACAAAACAATAAACTAAATAGGGCAGATCAAACTAGAAATGCATCCAACTTGCTAGAAAGGTCATCAAATAATCTCCTGGACAGAAATGATTTGAGAATTGAAGATGACTTGACTTCTGCGTTGCCCTCTAAGGAGACCAGGAGGAAGGGAAGTATGGATTACCTGAAACATGTAGAAAATGAAGCCAGGAATAAATCAGAAAACCAAAAGAATAAAAATCAGGAAGACAACAAAGTGAAAGATCTCACCCAAGAAATTGAGAAACTTAAAACTCAGATCAAACGTTTTGAATCTTTAGAAGAAGAACTTAAAAAAATGAAAGCCAAAAACAATGACCTGCAAGACAGTTACTTGAGTGAACAGAATAAAAACAAACTCTTAACGGGTCAGCTAGAAGAAATAAAAATGCAGATAAAGAAACAGAAAGATCTGGAGAATGGAGAGGTTGAAAATGAAGACACAAGCTTTTCTAGCAGGGGAAAGCATGACAGACCTAAATACAGAGGTGTCACAGCTGACTTGACAGCTGCCAAGCACAAGCCAAGGGAGCTCTCACCGCAGCAGCGCCGGGAAAGAGCAAGGAACAGAGACTTCTCTGCCAGTAATGACAGCTACAGCCACGGTGGTAAGCAGGTGCCCAGCCCAAGCTTACTGAACAGAAAAGCTGGAAAAGCATCTGGTGCCTCTGCCCTTTCAGACACTGCTGTGACAGATACAAGAAGACTGGAAGACAAATCTGTACTTTCCACTTTTTCTTCTTGTCAGAAGGAAGGCTGCATCATGCAGAATGAGGGGAAGAGATCAAAAGACCAGCCGTCTGTCCTCAGCCGATACCCTCCTGCTGCACAGGAGCAGAAATCGTGGAAAGCACCTTCCAAACCTGCTGGTGACACAGGCCTGAGGTCCAAGGCCGAAAAGCCATCTCAGGTGCTCCGTGGCAACTGCCAAACGGGTGCCGATGCACGGGATGAAAAGGCAAGTAAAAGAGAATCAGTGGCTTCTTTGGCTGAGAAGCTGAAGACAAGTCAGGCAGAAGTCAGTGACTGCTCGGGGGACACACTGCTCACCAGGGGTAATCACACCTCTTCCAACGGCACAGCTTCAGCCTACAGGTACCACCTCTCCTCCCACACATTGGCCTCAGACTCCACCAGCTCTAAAGCAGAAGCAGTGAGCACTTCTGCTGCATCACACAGACAATCCTCGGAGGGGAGGGCTAAAAGAGCAGTAATCTCCCAGGAAAAGGAATTTGCAGACACATCACTTGAAAGTGCAAAGCCTTCAACACTAACAAAGTGTTCCCATCGCTCCAGGAGTCAGGAAGACATTCTGCAGATTCTTACAGGTCTTGATAAAGAAGACACGGAACACTCTTCAACTTCAGCAATGGATCATGGAAATGCTGGCTTAAAAAGGGACTCCAAAACCATCCCAAGTAACCAGGAAAAACTTAATTCGGATGATGAATCAGGGAGAACCAAAAAAACAACCACTCAGTCAGATCTTGAGACAAGAAAGAAAGTGAGTTCCAAGCAGTTCTCCAATTCCAGGGGAGTTTTTAGAGCATCACTTTTTGAAAATGACAAAACCACTGTAAACGAGGAAGACTCTTCCAAGTGTTTAAAACCATTGGATGCCAGCACTGGAGGACTTAGGTCCAGAAGGTCATTCAGCCCGAGAGAAGCTCTGAGATCGAAAGCTGTCATTAAACCAGCAATTGTTGAAAAGGACCTGAAGGCAGTCATGGGAGGGACTGTGTCTGAGGCAGAGTCAGAAAAACAGAAGTCTGTTTTTAAAATGGTGACGAATAAAATGACAAGCAGCATCACAATCTTCCCTTCTGAGCCAACAGCTCCAAGGACCAGCGCAGATACGGCAGCAAAGGAAAGGCATGTTACAACCAGCAACATCAGAGTTGCTCCAAATGAGCCTTCACCAGTAGCAAACAATCTCTCCACACCCGTCGAGATATCGATTAATAAAAGTGCTCTGAAATTATCTGAGACGGACCGGATTGGAGAGGCAGCACCGGCAAGTAAAGCAGAAACAGTGGTCTCCAGAAGCAGCATTGTGATAAAGACTTCTGAACTCACGGAGAGAAACAGTGAGCTGCCTTCAGAGACGATCGGCTGGAAGAGCCATGGCTTTTCAGATGCAGCTTCATCCGAAACAAAACATGTCACTGTAAGAAGTTCCTGGAGAACAAGACAAGGCTTGCATTCCCCAGAGGACTCTCAAGCCAAAGTGGAGAAAAGTGCAGCTTCCAGTACTACAGATGTGTGTAGGTCCTCAGTGGACCTCTCGGAAATGGAAGGGAACAGTGCAAGAACAAACTCCCTGGAGCAGACCTCACCAAGGACCAGTGCCACGGTGAACTCCTGGAGTGCCCCTGAACTGGGGTCCCGAAGGACCAAGAGTAACCTAAGTGCATCTGAACTGCCAACACGCAGGAGCTATGCAAGTGATCCGACAGCGGCTTCTGCTTGGCACCGGACCACACTACCTGTGAGTATCTGATGTGAAACCCTCTTGACTTTCGATGAGGTTTTCCAAGTTGCCTTTTGTTAGTTGTAGGGTGCCTGATTTGAAATTCTTCCAGCTTATTTCCTGACTTGTTGCCCTCTCCCTGCTGTCTTCAGTGGAGCTTCTCACATGTGAAGTACCCGATTTAGATTTGTTGAAATGAGATCCATCTGCTTGGGTCTTGTACTACCATGTGAATAGCTATACAGCAGCTTTTGGCCTTGCCAAGATCAGAGAAGACATAGTCACAGCTTATCTAGGACATGGTATGCTTTTCAGAGTGGCTGTGCATGGCACTGTCAACCTGGAGTTGTATGAAAAAGTGATGGGAACGAGCAGAGGGCTGTCATTCAGGCAGAGATACAGCTCCTGTTGGTAAGAGCTGCACCACGATGAGAGGTGCAGCTCCTGTCAGTAAGAGTTCCCCCATGTGAAACCAGACGCTCTGGCAATGCTTCCCAGGCATCATGTCAACATTTGAGTGGTGGCTGGTTCCACAGGGCTGCTCCCTCCTTAGTCTGTTGATGTGCACCTGAAAAGAAGAGCCACGGGGATGGCTGCGCTCTTGTCCTGGTCCTTTGGCTGGCACCAGTTAGGAGAGTTCCTCGGGACAGGGCTGACACACACGGACAGTTAGTTGGTCTAGTGAGCCAGCGCTGCCACTGAAGCTGCAGGTCCAGCATGTTTCAGGCAAGCTCACTGGCACCACCTGCCCTCCAGACCTTTAAAGCACAGGCCGGTTCCTGCTGCAGCTGCTGCCGTTGCCAGTCTCCAGGAGGAGCTGGAGTAATCTGACTGGGCTGGTGGCAGGGGGGACAGATTCAGAACTGAATTCCTCTGGCATTGACAAAGATGAGATAGCGAAGATGTGAGAGGAGTTTTACATTTGCAAAACTTGTCTTCCACTTCTCTGGCAATGAGAAGTGCAGAAGTGTTTGCACTGTTGCTTTGCTTGGCAGAGAGGCTGGTGCCTGGCGCTATGAATGCAGGTTGGCCCTCCAGCTACGTTTGGACACTGAGAATACCTCGTTTTCCTGGCCAGGGTCTCCTGAGGTCACAGTCTGTACTTCTCTTTCCTGAGCCCAGGCAGAACTGACATGACTGAGACTGCCCTCTTGCATAACGGCAGCTTATATGCTTGGGAAACAGGAGATCCATCCCTGCACCTCCCTTTATCTGGGGTTTTGATTTCACAACACCCACAACCTTGAGTCTTTCTTACAGCTGAAGAGGTCCCCACTTGCAGCTGGGCTCACAGCTGGTCAGTCAGGGAGCTCTAAACAGTGGGCACTCACACATTTCTTTCCCATCTTCCCCATATCATCCCACCCAGGGCTGGGTGTAGCTTTGCAGTACGTTCTGTGGGTCAGGGTCACTGCCAGTTGCTGACTATGTGGTGTGCCTGAAGTGTACCTGGCAGAGCAACCTGACCTCTGCGTGGTCGTCTTGGCTCTCCCTGATGAATCAGCCCAGCTTCCAGCCTTCACAAAATCACACCATTGTTTGGTTGGAAGAGATGTCTAAGACTGTCGAGCCCAACTGTTCACCCTTCACTGCCAGGGTTCCTAAACCATGTCCCTTAGCACCACATCCACACCTCCAGGGATGGGGACTCCACCACTGCCCTGGGCAGCCTGTTCCAATGCCTGGCAAGACTTTCTGTAAAGAAATTTTTCCTAAGGGTTCCTAAACCATGTCCCTTAGCACCACATCCACACCTCCAGGGATGGGGACTCCACCACTGCCCTGGGCAGCCTGGGCCAATGTATCACCACCATCTCTGTAAAGAAATTATTCCTAATATCCAACCTCAACCTCCTCTGGTGCAACTGGAGCCCACTTCCTCTCATCCTGTCAACTTGTTCTATGGGAGAAGATGCTGACCCCCAGCTCGCGCCAGCCTCCTGTCAGGGAGTTGTAGAGAGTGATGAGGTCTCTCCTCAGCCTCCTCTTCTCCAGACTAATCAACCCTCAAGGTGCCTCAGCTGCTCCTCAGCACATTGTGCTCCAGACCCTGCACCAGCTTTACTGTCCTTCTCTGGACACGCTCCAGCCCCTCAATGTCCTTCTTGCTCATGTCTGCAGTGATAGTCAGGAAAGCGACTGCAGGGTTAGTTCACCCAGCATTCAGTTTGCTATCTCTCCGCTTCATACTTCAAAATAAAACCAAACTGACACTCCATCATCACAAACATTAATTTTTGGTCAGAAATATTAAGTAGATTTTTAGCTTATAAGTGAGGAGCATGAAGTTACCCTGGAAGACTGCGGGTACCAGATACACTGCATGCACCAAATTCTGTCTGAGCATATGCCCTGGAGAAAATCCCCGAGGTATCTGCCTCCAAAGGGTATCTCCAGACTTAGAGCAGGTCTCCCATCATCACAAGCAGTCTGCCTCTGCTGGGAGCTGTGTTTCCGTTAAAGACGCAGCTCTTTCTCCAGCAGAAGGCTTGGCACTGAGCTATGCTGGCGTTGCACTCTCAGTTTTCCTGTGAAGGTGTCACTGCCACCTCTTCCAGAGTCTGAAATAACCTTAAAAATCCTATTTAGAAGACACTGGGTCTGTGCTGGTTTTGCCAAAATATGTCTTCCTCTCCTCTATGGAATCCTCCCCACGTCTGACCGTGTGCTGCAGCACAGCAGACAAAAGCAGGCTGGAGGCTCCTGCGCTGCTGCCTCAGCCTGGCCCTTGGGACGGACCCTGGCTGAGCAAAGAGATGCCAAGGCACAAGGTGTAACTTCAGCCTCCTGGGTTTGTACCGCTGCTGTGGGCAAACGCCCCTAATGCGGCCACAGGAGCCATCAGCAGCTCTTGGTGTTGTGCTGCAGGAGCAGCAGCTCTTTGGAGGCTGCTGTGCAGGACCCAGAGAGCAGTAGGTGCTGAGGAGCAGCTCCCTCTGGTGCTCGCAGCCAGCCCCAGGAGATGCAGGAACTCCAGCAGCCTGTTGGGCTTCGCTAATTGTCACTATTTCTCCCGGGTGATGTTTGACAGCTGGAAATGTGCAGTGCCAGCATTAGCCCAAAGGCAGTGGCCGGCAGCAGTGCCAGACGAGTGCAGTTAATTTGTTCTTCTTGTGGTGGTGACATTAGTTCCCCTGGAGCTGGGCTATATGTCCTCCGTAAATTAGGTAAAACCCTAAAGGTCAGCTCTTCCTCACGTGAAGCTATGGGTACCTTCCTGTGGTGGGCAGGCCTCATGGGAAGGTCTCCTTGACAGTAACCGGGGATATGCTGCCTCTCGCCCCTTCTCTCCTCTGCTTTAGGGACCAATAAGAAGTGCATCCATCACCACGTCACCCTTGCTTACGGCATGTCCGCTTCTGCTCAAGCAGCCAGCCACACCACACCAGCATTTCATCCTTCCCTCAGAACTTCTGTCCACGGGTTCTGTTCTGCTTTGTACGAATCGCGGGGGTCGCAGTCCGTTCAGAGCAGCTTCCCAGGTGCTTGTCAGTGGACAGCTGATTGTCCTTCGGGTGCCGTGGAGCATGCAGAGCTCTGCACTGACCCAGCTCTGGTGCAGTGCTGGGACGTACTGGTCTGCACCGCTGATGCATGGGGAGCGGCCAGCCCAATGGCCCTGGCTCAGCTCTTTACCTACAAAACTCTCCGAGACCAGCATACCTGGGTTGATAGTCATAAATTCACGCTGCCTGACAGCAGAGACAGACTGACACTGTCAGTTGCCCAAAGGGATGGAGCTCCTACATGCTCACCACGGGGCCTCATCTCTAATGACAGCTGCTGTATCAGAAACAGAGAAGTGCCTGGCCCTTGCTAAGCTGTCCAGGCCCATCAGGATGACTGCCGTTCCTTAAATTACAATTATCACCTCACTTTCCTAAGCAGCTTTGCCTGCCGTGGTTAGCCCTAGCCCATGGTTGCTTGGAGGTCCCTGTAGGACCTGTCCTTGTTGTGCGTATTCACCACATATTGCTGCTGCTGCTGCTCACATCTCACATTTGTTGTAGGGCTTGGCTCAGAAAGGAGAGGTCAGGTCCAGTGTTTGCTGGATTTCATCCACAGCAGAGCCAGCTTAGGTGAGGTTTGCCCCCTGGGACCCACAGACGTCACTGCTTCATTCTGAGAGCCCATCAAAGCCTGGCATCCAGCTCAGAGATGCTTTTCTGCCAGGCCTGGGGGCTGATGCCTCTACCTTCTCTGCTGTCCTTTTGACACAGGGCAGGGACAAAAATCTGTTCCACTGGTACCCGCAGCCTCTTCCCAGGCTGTGCAGTGCGTGTTTCAGTAAAACGTGTTTCACGATGCCATCCCCAACATGGGCAGAGCTGAAACTGTCCTCAGCAGAGTGGTGTGGCTATTGCTCTGTGCCCAGTAGCTGATTACGTTATTGCAGTTGTACGTTCACTGTTGTGAAGATTTGTTTTGCGTCCGATGTTGATGTGATGGTGCCTTACAGTGTGCTGGAACCTGTGAATAAGGTTTTCCAGCCAGTGACAGCACCAGCAAAAGCACTGCCATCTTCCTGGGGAGCTGGAGGGTGCCAGGGACTCCTCACCCCACCATGGCACACAGCAGGCTGCAGCCTCAGTAAAGGACATGGGTGCCTCAACCAGCCCCAAGGCAGACCGTCGGCGGCTGAGTCCCAGGGTATGATCCCAGAAACGTCTCTGCAAACATTCAAGAAAACATTAGTGAGTTTACAAGTGCCATGTAGCAGGAAAACAGCGTAGGACACTCCCACATCACAGCCTCATTACTAAGTAAATGGGAGATTCAGGGTGCAGTCACTAAACAGTGGGATTTTCTGCTGATAGTCCCTCAGGGATACCAGTACTCAGCCCAGCGAGCCATGCAGGCTGAGCACAGGTCACTCAGCTGACGAGAGGAGTCCACACCCCTAACTTGGGTTAAAATGGATGACTTAAAAAAAAAAAAAAAAAAAAAAAAAAAAAAAAAAAAAAAAAAAAACAAAAAAAACCACTTTATGAAATAGCACAGAAGTGAGAATGTGGTAGACCTGGTCTGGTGGCCTGAGTTCCTCCTTGGCAAAGGGACTCAAGCCAGCACCTCGCACTGCAATCCCAGGACCAGGAACCCCATGCTATTTTAGACCCCTTTTTAGTCTCCGAGTCCCAACCCTCTTTGTTTTCCTTCACATAGGATGACAGCAAAGATTTTGTGCCCAGTTCCAGAAGGAAACAGTACGGCTCTTCTGAGTACCTCTCGCAGGCTGACACACCAGGGAAAAGGCCAGCCACCAAGATGGAGCTGCAAGACCCCAAATCCACCCCCCAGGCACCTCTGGGTCTGCAAGTGGAGGAGCAGGTATGTGAGTTCAAGCACTGTCCAGAAGAGAGCTACAAAGCAAGAGGCCAATGTCTGAACTGACCTCCCAGTGACACAACTTAGAGAACTTGTCCAAAATGAATGTCAGCTTTCTAGGCGAAATCCAGTCTTAAATTAGCAGTGCCCAGAGATGCAGTGTCTATGCTGATGCCTTGGTAAATTATTCTTCTCGTTTCCTATACTAGTAAAAAAAAAAAAAAAAGTACTACCTGATTTTTCTATTCTAAACTTGTTTCCACTGGCTTTATGGCTAAAAACATTTTCTGGGGAATGAAAGGCCTAGTCATCCTCTGGCACACACTGGACAGTTGGGAATGGGGAAAAAAAAAGACATTTGGAGACACAAAATCTGAGCCCCTGACTTACCCGCGTCAGCTGGCTGCTGTACCGCCGGGGTGCTTGTCCACTGCCCCATAGCTGCTGCTCTGCCTCCTGAAACAGCATTCTGGACACACAGAAGTGGAGAATTGCCCGCAGGATAGTGACTGTGACTTTCTGCCTGGCATAGGAACACCCCCGGTATGCCAGCCTCCTCCCTTCAGAGCAGACAGGGGTCCAGGAAGACTTTAACTCCTAGGGGCACATCTGTACGAAAGGCTTCCTCCTGCCATTCCCTCTTGACCTGTGCAGCTGCCCAGAGCAAAGCGCATCTTTCCATTTACGCACCACACACAGCAGGAAATATCTTAAGCCCTCAGACCTGTCAGCGTGTCTTGCTGAACATGCACAGGAGCTGCCGAGTCTTGCTGTGAGGGCAGCAGAACTGCAGTGAGCCAGCCGAGAGCCCGGCCTCGTCAGAGCTCTTGGTGAAGCTGTCCAAAATGAAGAGCCCAGAGGGGCATGGTGCCAGCTGGGCTTTGAGACTGGCATTTAGAGAAGGTAATGCTTGCACTAGAGAGCAGAGCCCTGACACTGCCCTTGTTGGTGGCCGAGGAAAGGGAGGCCGCAGCGATGCTCTGTATGGTCACTGAGAGGTGCTACCCAGGTGCCATTCACCTGGCCAGATGCAGCCTCCTGCGCCTGAGGCCGTGCTTGGGCTGCACAAGGCCAACAGCAAAGAAAACTTCAGTCAAGCCTGGTCCCCCCAACATATACACTATCATCTGGATCTTCTGTCCTGCCCAGACAGCCATCACCTGTAACAGGAGCCTGAACACCTTGCGTATGGAGATGAGCTCTGACATTAGACCAGCTCCATCTCCTCGGTTTGGTCACGTGTTGTGCATCTCCCTGCGCAAGCTCCACGTGCCGGGTGTGGAGGTGGGTGCAGGGGGTGCTATGGCACACACAAAGATAACAGGCCCTGCCTGCGGGGGGTAGGGCCGGGTCACCCCGCTTTGGGCTAGGAGCCTGCTGGCTCTGTGATGCTGCTGAAGGGCAAACACAATACTCTTCCCCAGAGCAAAATCGCTGCCGGGGCAGCTGCGGGTGCTGACCAGTCTGTGATGCTGTGGGGTTGTCTCTTACAGGGTGCATCCCGTGCCTGCCGGACAACATCTCGGAGATGAGCCGTGTTCCCTTCCACTCAGCAAACACCCTGCGCAGTGGAGCAAGAGGCAGGATAGCACCAAGCTCACGGGCATCACACCTGTCTGTAACCTCTCCAGAGGCCTCAGCCAACCTGAAACCAGTTCTCTCATGCCATTTGCAAGGTACTGGAGCTTTACTGATGAATTCTTTTTCTTCACTGCTGAAGAGGCAGCTGCAGAGACTTTGCTCAGGGGACTCCCACTTCTCATCTCTGTACCTGCAGTCTGAATCTCCTCCATAGGGTGATGGGTCTGTCTCCATTTGGAAGCCTCGCCGGCACACCACTCCGATCAATGGTACTCCCGGGACAAGAGAGAACTTGTTCATCACTTCTGTTTAGACAAGAGCCCAGAAGCACCCCTGTGACTACAGCCCACCAGCCCATGACAGCTGTCCCACCCAGTGTCACAACTGAAAGCTTCTGGCTCCCACAGAGAGTTTGCATTCTCCTAACACACCCTTGTTGGCTTGGGTTGTGGTCACCTCAGCACCTGTCGTCCACAGCACCCTCTGTCTCTAGGCAGGAGGAAACCAGTCCCCACTGGTAGCTTTACACATGAAGAGGGAAGGAGAGCGGAAAACGTTGTTTAGAAGCAGTTTCTTCTGTCTTGCTGTCAGTCTCTGCAACCAGCTTTGCATGACCTACCCATCACCAGCTGAGATCTTGCACCAAGAAGTCACCCACTGAGCCAAACTAAGAGCAGTCCACGCAGCCATGACCCTTGCTCCTGACTGGGACTGGGGTGCCTTTTCACCTGAAGCTTCATGTCCATCACGCTCTGCAGGCAACAGCTCTGCTGCTCATTACCAGCAGAGGAGCTTGAAGGGAAAAAGAAACGAGTGCTTTTCCTTCAGACAAGCAGAATGTCCTTGTTCCTTCCAAAACCAGGGTGGAGACAGCAGGACTGGACCTTGAGCAGGACTGGACAGAGGGAGCGGACCCCTAAGCAGGAGCAGACCCTAACTAGGCAGCGTTTCCTTTTGCATTTTTTAGGTTTCCCAAATTTATATTTTTAACCCTGTGTTTTATTCTTTTATATTTCATGACACGTACAAGTGTCAGGCTGCATAACAAGACAAAAAGGTCATGATTTTAAATTAGCACTAAGTGGCAGCTCTGATAATTTTTAAATTAAATTATATTAAATTATATCAACTGCTATCTGTCACCATTTCATAACTTAGCAGTGCTAGTAGAGAAAGGGATGACTGTACCATCAGGGGTAATGGGAAAAAAATTTAAACTCAAAATCCAAACTAGAAGTGAAAGAAAGTGAAGTTCTGAAGTTAAATTCGGATTTCTGAAAAGCCTCCCCCTGTCCCATGTTTATTAACAATTTGAGCAGATTTTGCCGTTTGAAACCACAGTGGATTTTGGAATTGCAATACCCACCCCGAGCGAGCATCCTGCTTTGCTCAGAGGTTAACTGTGTGGCAGGATCAGCGCCACACGGAAGAAGTCATTACTGAGCTGGACAGCTGGAGCAGCAGCAGCCTCCCTTGCCTCTTGCAGCCCCA
>NW_010418152.1:48867-50611 GCF_000710305.1 Buceros rhinoceros silvestris | reverse complement strand
AGGGCCCGGCTCACCGTGCTCTCACAGGGCCGGCTGCTGCCCGCCTCTGCCAGCCAGTCAGGATGCTAAATTCTGACTCTGTCCCTTATTTTCATGCTAAAAAAAATACTTCCCTTCAGAGCTAAGTGTGCTGCCTCATGTCCTCTGCCGTGGGAGCACTGCTGCAAACCCCCTCCCAGCCAGCACAGCTGCTCTGTGGCCAGTGGCCAAGATGTCTCCTGCAGTACCTGCCTCTGTAACCTGCGAGCTCACGTCTTGGCACATACCTGCCTCTTCAGACACCGCAGTAATTAGTTATCTCCATTACATTCCCAAACCTTCTGCTAAGCAGCTCTCCAGCCTTGTCATACACCACCGGTCACAGTCCCCGTGGAAAAACCGCTGCTGCTGATCTGCCTGGCCCAGAGGAGCAGCTTGTTTCGGAGGGCTCCCCTGCCGCACCGCCGCGCAGGACTTGGGGCTTCCTTTTACCACCAGCCGGAGAGCACATACGCACTGAGGGGGACGAGGATGGCTTTGGGTAGTGACTCGGCTGTCCTGTCTCACAGGACCCTTGGGTGCCCGTACCCATCCACCAGCCTGCTCCTTGTGCTCTTGGTGTGGCTCCAGCTTAGCACGGTGCTTCCAGCGCTCTGGCTAAAGGGAACTGGTTTCGGTCCTGACAGGAAAGCTCTGCAGCCCTGTGAACCAACACGCTGGGTGAACCAACCACGCGCCCCTGTACCTGCCCACGGACCTCTGGCTTACCCATCAACTTTACAAGCCCACAGCTCACCAACACAACCCTGGCTCTGAAGGGCAAGGGAAAAAACACCAGCAGCAGCAGCTGTTGCTTTTCCCCTTCTGCCAGCCAGGACCAGGCTTTTCCTTCGCCACGGGCAAACGGAGAGCTTCACCCTGCTGCTCGGCTGGCTCGCAGCATGCAGCAGGAGCCCCAGCTACTGACCCCGCAGTGCAGCTTCTCTGGCACTGTCTGCTCGCCTCAGGTGCTTCTCCAGGTGACATCTCTCCTTTCTTCAGCTGCCTCAACCGTTTGTTCAATATTTTACAGCACACCCCTTGAACTCTTGCTGTAGATTCAGTCTCGCTTGTAAATAATGAACACAGATGTCACTCAGTAACCGCACACTGGGTTGTTTTTACCACAACCGAGATTAAATCTGAGAAAGAAAACCCTCTGTAAAATGGAAAGGGGCCATGCCCTCTAATCATGAGTGCAATAAGAGCTGATTGTATTATTAAACTTAGAGCAATGACTTCAGGAAACACAACGTGTTTTACTCAGATTGCACACTTTTTTTTAACAGCTGTAAGATAGAGTATATCTGTAAATATTGCCAGCACTGAAGACGTGTTTGTAATTTTAGCATATAAATATAACAGGCTTTTCAGTGGGCTTGATGATGCCACAAGCTGCGCCTTGAGCGCTCGGGTAATTCCAAAGGTGTAAATGTATTTGCTGTACAAAGGAAGTGTGTCAGTGCTTGCTTCTCCCGCGGAAACGGAGCTGCTGGTCCCTTATGGCGAGCCGGCGGCTTTCCCACTGAAGACGTGTTTGTAATTTTAGCATATAAATATAACAGGCTTTTCAGTGGGCTTGATGATGCCACAAGCTGCGCCTTGAGCGCTCGGGTAATTCCAAAGGTGTAAATGTATTTGCTGTACAAAGGAAGTGTGTCAGTGCTTGCTTCTCCCGCGGAAACGGAGCTGCTGGTCCCTTATGGCGAGCCGGCGGCTTTCCCTG
>NW_010418152.1:11299-48735 GCF_000710305.1 Buceros rhinoceros silvestris | reverse complement strand
GCGGTGTCTTCGTTGCTGCCCAACCCCGCCACTGCAGCACGCCCCCCCTCTCCACTGCTGGGGCAGCATGGAGGGGTGGACGCTTTGCAGTGCCACCGCCAGTGCCGTGATTGCCACACTGCAGCTCCGTGGCCAGTGAGGGGAGACCCACAGCCCTCCTGCGGCCAGCTCCTCCGGCGAAGGGAAAAGGTGGCAAGCACAGGGCAGGGTGGGGCACCTTGGTGCTTCAAGAGACACTTGACATAAGCAATTTCCTAGCTGCAGATCAAAGCAATAGTCACATTAGTGTCGTCTCTAGAATACTAGACCTCATCTCTGCCACCCTTGCACATCACTGGAGCGGCTGAGGCCCTCTCCACGGCCAGCCTCCAGTGGGCTGCTCTGTCTGTGAGGAACCGTGAAGCCATTGTTTGCAGATGCCTCTGACGGTCAGTAACCGAAGGACCCAAAGGACCAGCTTCCTCAGCTGCCCAGCAGGCAGTGCGGGCTCCTGCTGGGGAGAAGCAGCACTCCGGGCTGTGTGGAATGTATTTTTAAGAGAATAAATCTATTTTTTTGTATTTGCAGACATGTATTTGGGCTGGGGCAGCTTAGAAGACAAATAATGCAAGAAATCTTTTCATAATCACAGAGTCATCCAAGTTAAGCAAATTTTCCAGGGTTACAGTATTGCCTATTTCCCTAAACAAACTTTGTGTCCGATAGAGCTACCAGCACTGTTTCCCCTCTCAACACTCTCTCTCCCTGTCTCAGCATGCTCAGCAGAGGGAAGGCAGCTCTTCCCTCCGCAGGCTGCCCATGCAGCAGATCCAGATGGTGCTCACTCCTCCCCGTTACACAGTGCTCTTAGTCTGCATGCCAAATGTAAACACACACTTTATCTGCATGTCTCTCCTGACTCGAACCCTGTCAGCTCTACAGTATATAACCAATAAAAACTCTTCTTTTTACCTGTTTGTGATGTGGTGGTTTTGGCTCTGACTGAGCCCCCACACGGGGTCTGCTGCTGCTGCTGCCCGCTGGTGAAGTGCTGAGGCCGCTCCAGTCTGCAGCACTGGGTAGCGCTGAGCCCGACTACCTTGTCGGCGATGGTTTTGTCCGTACCAAGGCAGGTCTCACACAACCAGGCTGCGTTTAAGGCACAGATGGTGCATCCACACTCTCCACTTACACTGGATGACCTGGACTTGGCTTTGCTGAGAGTGGCTTCTTACAGGGGGAAATGAGCCACCCTCAGTCAGCCAGTGTCGATTGTGATGGAACCAAAAGCCGCTGGCCATCTCCTGGAAGAAGCTGGAGGATACTGAGCTGGAGAAGGGCAGCTGGAGGGAGTCTGTGCCCAGGACAAGTGTAAGGTTGGGTGAGATAAACCCCACCTGAGCAGGTATTTTAAACATTATTGCAATTCATTCTGGAAAATCCTCCATGCGATGTCTGTGCACATCTTTTTTTGGGCAGGGGTCTGCAGTTCGCACTTCCCTGTGCCGCTGAGCCATCTCTCCATCTTTGGTACAGTGTGAGCAGGACAAGTGACTTCTTCAGCTCAGTAGCACTTCTGGATGCTCGTGAACATCCAAGCCACCCCACTGTTGTGTTAGATGATGTGGCCGAGCACATCAGAGCAACAGGCCCAGCACCAGGGTAACGGGAGCAAGGCCAGCTAGAGATCGGCCCTCCTTACCGACTCATCGCCAAGACAAAGGCTGAACCTACAGCTACCGTGACAACGCGTCTGCTTCCTGTTCCCTTGAAGCACGGTCACACTTCACACGACTGAAAAGCTCCCAGTACCACATCACCACCAGCTTTGGGGAATCACAGAATCGTCTGGTTGGAAGAGACCTTTAAGATCATCGAGCCCAACTGTTCCCCCTGCACTGCCAGGGTCCCTAAACCATGGCCCTCAGCACCACCTCCACATGTCTGCTAAACCCCTCCAGGGCCAGGGACTCCCCCCCCTCCCTGGGCAGCCTGTTTCGGTGCTTAACAACCCTCTCTGCAAAGAAGTGCTTTCTGATACCCAACCTAGATCTCCCCTGGCACAACCTGAGATCATTCCCTCTTGTCCTGTCACTTGTCACATGGGAGATGAGACCGACCCCCACCTCGCTCCAACCTCCTGTCAGGGAGGTGTAGAGAGTGATGAGGTCTCCCCTCAACCTCCTCTTCTCCAGGAAAGTAAATGAAGTTCCCCCACTACCACAAATTGTGTGGTTGAGTTTCCCCACTGGGGGAAATCGCAGGGGTCAGCCCACCGGAGCGCGGGCGATGAGCCTTGCCCTGGGAAAACCACCTGCCTGATCACGGTGTCTCCCCTGCCAGGTAAGGATCAGGGAGGAACCGCGTGTCACAGCCAGTCTGGTCAGCTGCTCTGCTGCCATCTCTGTGCTCACGTGAGAACGTGGTGATGCGGCACACGCAGAAGCGCAGGGCCGTGAAACCGGGGCTGTGTCCCTGACAGGGATATTTGCACCGGGTATTTTATTGCATTTCTCAGCCTTTGCCATTGATGTTTTCCAGGGGACTTCCAACCGCCGCAGTGACTTGGTGCCCAGTAGCGCCTGGAAGTGATGGGCAGGGGATATTTGCACCGGGTATTTTATTGCATTTCTCAGCCTTTGCCATTGATGTTTTCCAGGGGACTTCCAACCGCCGCAGTGACTTGGTGCCCAGTAGCGCCTGGAAGTGATGGGCCTTCCACAGGCCCTGCAGGAGCTTTGCTAGTCCAAGCCAACAGACTCTGTAGAGAAGGAACAGCTTTTTCCAATCAGCAAAGCTGGGAAAACCTCATTTTTGGACAGTTTGCTCTTTGGAGGGGACACGGTCCATGCCGGGTACACACAGGTAACTCAAGGGATGTTTTCACTCTCCACTGACCTTCTGAATGTGACGTCTTGTGTGTTTGGGGGCTATTTATCCAACCGATGGTGGTAACACCCAGAGTACAAGGTCTGGAAACACGCCAACAGTTCTGCGGTACCTGTGTGCTTTGGGGCAGACTGTCAGCGCAAGCATTTCCTCTAACTTACAATATTCCTTCCAAAAAATGGCACCTTCGGAAATTAGATACATTGGAAACAGTGAAAAATCATTAGGAAAAGCAGCAAATGTGAAAACAAACAGGCCCACAGCATCTAAGTATCTTCTTTGGGAGCAGTTACCCGTGGAATTACCTACACCTTTTTAAAGTAGTATTGAAATAGATTCTGTCACTTCACAGAGCCCCTTCACGGCTCACAAACTACAACGAACTCGAAGAAAAGCACCTTGTTGACCACAGAACCCTCTTCAGAGCTTTTTTAGAAATACAGCGAGAGACCTCATGGGATTAAAGGAGGTTGTAGGGAGGTGGGGGTTGGTCTCTTCTCCCCCGGAACAAGCAACAGGATGAGAGGGACCAGCCTCCAGTTGCTCCAAGCGAGATCTAGGTTGGGTATCAGGAAGTTGATGGACATGGGTTAGGGACCCTGGCAGTGCAGGGGGAGCAGTGGGGCTCCATGAGCTTAAGGGTCTCTTCCAACCAGATGGTTCTGTGATCTGTGAAAGGATTCATAATGAAAACAGAAACTGAAGCACCCCAGTGAAGTCACTGCTCTGGGTTTCCGATCCAGTCAATTATTAAGATAATGAAAAAGGAAGAACCCACCTCAGGCCAGACCACAGGAAATAGCCTCAACTCCCTCCTCAGACTGAACACAGACCCTGAGCCAACAGTGCTTTATTGCAGTGTACGTGCTAGCATCCAACAAAACCACAGGATCTGGAGAGCTGAGAAACACTGATCCTCCTGCAGTCACCCCATCCAAAGCCACAGCCTGACCAGAGGGTGCATCCCCCAGGACCCCATGGCAGATTACCGTGGTGCTTCAACTTCAGAACAGAAAGGGAGGTCCAGCTCAGGAAGAACATTTTTCTTTCCAAAATGGGCACCCATCAGATTTTTGTCATCACAAATGCAATTCACCTACCTGCGGAGCAGCGCGAGAAGTGGCAGGTCCCTGAGAATAGGTGGAGAGGGCCACTGCAGAGGGTGCAACCAGGGCTGACCACAAGGCTTTGTGACTGCACCCACCAGCCGCAGATAACGGTCATCCCTGATGTGCTGCAACATATGGAGCAATCCCCACAGGGAAGGGAGGGCAAGTAAACAGCAGCCAGGAGAAGAACGGCTGCTGAGGAAGGGATGCTGAGATGAAGAGGGCCTGGTGACCCATCTAGAAACAATGCCATCTCCTCCTCAGCTGGTCACAGAGGTAGCACTTACATAGGACCAGCTGCTGTGCGTCAGACCAAAGGTCCACCTAGCAAACCCTGGCACAGGGATCAGGAACAATATGCTCCTGAACACATACACTGACAGTCTGGACTCGGAGCCACCATCTGAGGCACAGCAGAAGGCACTCCTGGGATGACCGAAGCAGTGGAACAAGAGCTGCTAACTGGTGGGAGGGCACCTGCTCAAGGACTATCGCAGACAGGTAGTGCTGCAGTGTGAGAGCCTATCCTGCTCCCGGACAAACACTGGAAGTTTCACCACGTGGCCTGGCAGAGTTGAACACCGACACTCAAGCTGACTCCTTGCTCTGTGCTCAGGCCACCTCTTCTGGGTCTGCAAACGCCAGCTGGCCTTGGGCTGACAGTGCTTCCTCCCAAGCTCCCCGCTCCATCCCGGCAATTTCACAGGACACAACCCAAACAAAGGGAGCAGTTTTTGATCCTCACCCCACCACTGCTCCCCTGTTCTTAGTGTGCAGCCAGTGCCACTGACCACGAGAAGCTGGGCTGTGCAGGGCAGGAGCTGCAGCACAGCAGCTCTGAGGAGTGCAGCTGCACAGCCTTGCCTGCCTCTTCGCTGAGCTCCACACGCCACTTAACTTAGAGCTGAAAGTACACTGAGCTGTTCACTCTCCAATACCTCCCAGGGCCTGTTAGCAGGGACTGGCTGAGGAACAGGTCCAGAGTCCCCAGACATAATGGAGAAGGCAGGATGCAGCAGGCCACAGATCACCGTCTTCATCTTCCCATGAAGGCTCTGAAAGCCATGAACTACATCAAGTCACAGGGCCTCCTTGTCTCCTCCGGGCAGTCCCAATCCTCTACCCATGCCCATCACCACCATCGGCTCCCACCCACCAACTCACTGCACACCTTCAGAAAGGGCGGGAACTGATAGGGCTTCATCTTCACCTTCTTATTTCAGTGGTCACCATGGCTTTCAGATGTCTTTTTGACAAGGGAAAGCAGGACAGTGGTCATCAAGTGAAAGATGAGACCCACCCATGCTTTCACCCATGGAAGACGAGCCAAACCAATGGCAATATGCAGAAGGAAGTTCATTTACGTTTGAATGTCTTCCACAAATTACTGCCTGCTCTCTGACAGAATTCGCCTGCTGAATAAGCGGCAAAGTCTCAGTCAGAACAAACATAAAGCAGAACAAAGCAGCTGAAAATAACATTTATAGGCTGATGCAGAAGTAGGTTGGTATTTGTCTGGAAAAGACACCGTCTGGCTTTGTTGAGGACTCTTTTATTTTCCAGTGGGCCACAAGTACTTTTCTGAGTTTTTGACACTTCGCTAGAGCAAGTGGGATGACAGTCCTCATGGCGAGAGACAGCACCACCACTGATCCCAACAGGAAAACATCCCACGTGTCTGGAGACCCACAGAACCTGAAAGTCTGGTTAGGGAACACAGCACCCCAATCCCAGATCCTTTTCCCATCTTCAGGCAAGACTAGGTCAGCTGTTGGTGGACACACTTATCCTGGAACAGGGTCTGTCTGGGTAGTGGTTCTGACACTTCAGGCTCTTAGCTGAACATAAGGCAGGGACTCTTGAGTCTCCAATTACTCTCTGTTTACTCAAGGTCACCCCCTGGACACCCCTCCTCCATGCTGGACTTCCAATTCCTGCCCCACTTCAGTGGCAGTTTCCTGATCAACCATCACAAAGTCTGTCCCGTCCCCTGGAAGGGAAAGCAAGGGTGAGTGGATGCCCTTCAACAAAGGGCTCCAGTAACAACAACATTTTCAAAGTTAGAGACACAGGGAAAGCAGCACTAATTTGGACAGTGGTTCAGGATAGGGGTCCCCAGGGCACCAAATCCAGCCACCTCAAATCGGATTGGTCCTTGACACCTCAAGGCTGTGTCCCCTCACAGACTATTAACCCCACCCCTACCCCGCTCCCCTTTGTCACAGCTGGTCAGTAGCTCTGCCTATGGAGACCCCTCCCACCCCAGACCTCAGCATCTAGTGAGAAACAGCCAGAACATAACAGGCACAGCCAGGAGGAAGAACCTTCTCCAGCTACAAAGGAGGAGAGACAAGAAAACAGCAGAAGCAACAATGCTAGTAGATGGGAGAGTCTGTTGCCAAAGCTGTGAACACGCAGGGGCTGCAGTCATGTCGGGTGGGTATCTTCCTCAGGAAGAGGTGTGGGCAATGGATTTGTAGAGGGCTGAGCACGGAACGAGAGGAGGTGTCAGTCCTCCAGTAGAACAGAAGGGAGTTGGGACAGACTGCTCAGGTACAGACATGGGGTCAGAGAGCGAGAACAGAAAAACTGAAAAGCAGAAAAGAGAAGGTGAGCAGAGGCCATGGCTAGAGGAGATAGAAATGAACTGCAGAAAGTGGAGGATGAGAAAAGTTGGAAGAAATAAGAAAAGTCTAAGTGCTAAGTGGGGAAAGGAAGAGAGGGAAAAAGGGTCTAAATGTTTACAGAAGATTGCTCCGTGCAACAAAAAGAAGCTCTGTACGCTGAATTAAGAAGAAAAATACTTGGCAAAGCGGCCAAACCAAAGTGGTTTGTCAGCAGCCTACCGAGGACAGCTGCCACATCATCGCATCGAGCCAGCAGAAACGAGATCAACAGTACGCAGCGTGCCTGCCTGCAGCGAAGCAGAGGGACCTGATCTCTGCAAACTCATCCTGGGCAATGCTGTGTCTGTGTAAACAAATAGGAGTATTTTCCCCTAGTTTTTCCACTTACAAATATCCAATCGGGATGATTTTTTCTGTTGAAAGTACTTAATACACCAGTATGCCTGGCACACTCCTAGTACCACCAGCTTTCTTTCTAGAACAGGATGCACACGGTGTAGCAGCCAATGGACTGTTTTGGAGAGGTGATTTGCTGTTACCAAAAGGGAAGCAGTTGCACCAAATTCTCAAATGCCAGATAAGAATAGAATTGGTCAAAAAATATTATTATTCAAAACAAACAATAAAAAACCCAACACAGAAGTTTACATAAATTCTACACTAAGCTACTATTCGTAGCAACCAGCTTCTAACAGGCCTTGTGCAATTACCAAATTGTAAATATAGGTCTAGGTAGAAAAAAAACCACTAAAAAACCTCCAGCTATAAGCTTGACTTTCAAAAAGTATCTGCAGAGTCAAAGAAGTCCCTGACTGGCTTGGTAGTAAAGGACTGTGTGTACAGCAACTCTTCAAACAGCTACAAGAGGTGTAGGAAAAGAGAGACGAGCCAACGGTCAAGGGAGGTTCTGGTAAGGCCGGTCTGATGGCAGCAGTTCACGGTGAGCCCCTTCAGCAGACACCGGTACAGAACACGTGAACATCTTCACCCCAAGGAGTCCCCAGCGGCAGCTCTGCGATCGTGTTGCTCCTCTTCTGGTACCTTCTACTCTTCCTACATGCTGGCAGCTTGTTGTGGGGGAACCCCAGGCGTAGGCTGGCGAGGCAAGGTATACATGGCCCCAAGAAACTGGTCTGCGATGCGACCGGCTTCTCTCAGTCCACTCAGCAAAGCGCCGTGAACAGTTGCAGGGTAGTTGCGGATTGTGTGCTCTCCCGCAAAAAACAGGCGAGGAATGGGCTGGGGGGAACAGAGAACACCGTTAAGGCTCGATCGCTTTCTTTCAGATGCTGCAGCAAACACGTTCTGTAAGAGTGCGCTAAAAGCCCTCCGATCACACCCCAGCAGTCTCCCCAGCATGGAGTTGGTGCCCACAAAATGGTCTGTATTAGAAACATTTTAACCTGTCCTACAAATTACCATGGAAATCTTTATCCACACCCTTCAGCTCACAGCAGGGTTTAACGCCTGTAACGACCATAACATGGAGATATTTTCCAATTATTTGCCAGTGTCTTTGCTTTGATACAAAGATAATAAATCTCTACTTGAAAAACAATACTTTCCAAACCAGGGGAGCAGTGGAGATCAACAACCCCCCCAAAAAGCATTTTTATGTTGTATCTACAAGTCCACAGCCAAACTTTTCAACATGTTTAGGAAGAACGATGGTTTCTGATCCTGGGACATGAGCTCCGGCAAACAAAAACTTCAGCTATTCACTTGAATTAGCAGTTTCTCTTGGTTTAAAGCGAGACAGGTAACAACTATTGTCAGTGGCGTAAAATAGGAGCAAAACAGACTTTCATGTATTACACTCCGCACAGAATGATTTTATCCACAGCTGTGCTTATCAATGACTTGTATCACTAGAAAAAGAACCCAGCTAAAGGCGAAGCCATGCACCCTCCTCCGCCCGGGCTGTCCGAACGGCTGCAGCTTCCACAACAGCACTCTCTCACAGTGAACTGGAGACGACGCACGCCTTCAGTGTGTTCGCTCCCACTTTGGGAGAGACCTTTTGCCCCCCCCCCCGCCCGGGCTGTCCGAACGGCTGCAGCTTCCACAACAGCACTCTCTCACAGTGAACTGGAGACGACGCACGCCTTCAGTGTGTTCGCTCCCACTTTGGGAGAGACCTTTTGATTCCTGTTCTTCTCACTCTGGTCTTCACTCTCAAATCATTACAACTCACTTAAATATGGTGATGGACAACGTAAACACGGAGTATGAAACACAATAATCGTACATTATAATACTCTATAATAATAATGTTCAGACATTAAATATATAAAACTCTATAATAATATAAAACTCTATAATAATAGAGTTTTAATAAAACTCTATATAAACATATAAAACTCTATAATAATAATGTTCAGACATCACCCGATTTCTGAATAAAAAATGCTCTTTTTCTAGTAAACCGATGACACCAAATCCGAAGGCAGAATTCAGAGATACAAAAATGAATTATTTTACAGGTTCTAATCATTCACTGGAAGATACAAGTTACCTAAACTTGTGTTTAAACAGAAATGCAAATTACTTAGAAAAACCGTTCCAAAAAGAATTGTCATCTCTCACCTGAGGAGCACCTGGAATGGCTGGCCCTGGAGTAATTGGCTGAGCCATCAGATCATAGTCATTTCCAGAAGAGCCGGCTGCTACATAGGAGTACGATCCCCGGGCCCATGGGTCAGCACGCCAGCGGGACACCACAGTCTCTTTAGGCTGAGACAAGAGAGAAACTTCAGTTGCTGACACAGCGCAAGTTCCACGGTTAGTGCAAAACACAGAAGGTGTATGTTCCAAGACTGGAAGACACAAAGTCCTTACGCTAATGCTAATGCTGGAGCTCCAAGTTACATTCCATGAGAACACATACCAAAGTAAAGGTATTGCCGCCACAGACGAGTTCTTAATTCTCTCCCATACACTACTAGAACCTACTGCACGTAGCTTCTGCACTGCAGCTCAGGTCATGTGGTCAGCTACACTCTACACTGCTTACTCTGCTGCTTCTCCTATTATCAACAGATAACACGCCTCCTACTGCTCTACCTGCTTTCAGCCACAGCTCATCCGAACCTCTCTTCTCATTTGGCTATAATACAGCCCTGCATAAGGTCTGTAACTCATCTGGCAAAACGATGCATGAAAGGAAAGGCACCTGCATCGTCACCGGGATTTCTCCAAGCCATCTGGTTTGCCAAGGTAATGGTCACGATGAAAGATATTCCACTGGAAGACGTGACAGTGACAGCATCACCAGGATGCAAACCAGTATCACCCAAGGTATAACAGCGAGAAAGTGGAACATCTTCACAACCTTGCAGACATTGCATTGAAAAGCGATGGGTGTGAATCCTAAAACAGCCCAGACTCTCTTCAAACGTGTCACTGAGTATGAACAGGACTCGTACCCCATAAAAATGCAAAGGTCAAGACTGGAACCTCATCTCCTCCTCTTGGGCATGAAGGTATTTCATGGAATTAACTGAGAAAATTCATCACCACAGTTTTCAGCATTTTTTTTATCCAAAAGATACAAAACTGAGTGATGAGCCAGCTCTCGTATTCTGACGCTTCTGAGGAAAAAGGAACCTCACGTTTCCCTCCTTGCTGGATGGAGAACAGTTGACAGCACTGTACATTATCAGACGTGTGTCTGACAAAGAAAACTTTGAGGCATTTCGTAAGTTACTAAATTCTCTCCAGTAATCACATGAAGCATTGCAGTCTAACAGAGAATAAATCCAGACACAACTTGCCCTTCACTGAGGTGGTTTTGGAGGGTTGGCCAATGCAGACACAACTGCAGAGCAGAACACAAAAGTGCTGGTTCTCTAGAGCAGAACACCAAGACTGCACCAGTCCAAACAGCAACTGTGGTGTTCCTGTGCCTACACACCCACACAGGGGTACGAGCCAACTTTTATTCTTATCCTGAGAAAGAAACACTGGAATTAGGATTCTCTGGGCACAGGGAGTAGGATAAAACATGTACTGCGATGGAAGTAGTACAAAACCAGAATCCTGCTCTACAGAGGACGTGAAGCTTGCAGAGGTCAGCTGCACAGCACAGTGGAAGAAGTTTCCATGTGCTGAAGAACAGCGGAGGAAAAAGTGGTTATATCTATCTTCAGGAGATCAAAAATGAACCAGCAGGAGAAAACAGAGTTACAAGCAGCAGCATGGGAACAAGGAGGATGGCTCTCGCTGCAGCCAAGTGCTGCTTTGGTTTAACTTCTCTACCTCCCTGTTTTCAGCAGTTACCAGGAACTGCACTTGCACAGCAAGCTCAACTTCACATATAGTTGTTCATCGAGTACAAGAGATGAGTGAACGCTATCCAGACTGGTGAAACTGGCTGTCCAGAAGACAGCTGCCAGCAAATCTCTCCACTGTCAAGTGCCTGTAGTACATAAGCACCCGAACCTGAACACGATCTTGCTCATCACAACCGAGGACTGCTTTCTCCTTTGAGTGACTGACCAGATATGGAGACATGCCATAACAGGGGACTATCGGTTAATGCTCCAAAATATTTTAAAAGTTCAAACAAGTTTTCTAAATTTGATGTTTCTCCCGATTTTGCAGTTTGCTAGTGTGTGTGTTCATCACTTGAAAACCCTACTAGAGAGCGGCCACAGTGCAACACTTGGCTCTTGGCTCACTCTGCAGTGATTTCCACACACTACATGATTTCTACAGCACCTGTGGACAAGAGAGTCTCGGAGATCCTCTCAGAGAAATCTCATTAGGAAGTGAAATGGTCTTCTGAGAGTTCAGAGAAGGAGTTGCGGCATTATCTGAAAGTCAAGCCTGGAGTTTCCTTCTCTTGTGCTCTCCAGCCTGAGATGTAAGACTCAACTGACTGAGCATTTCCAAAACATCAGATCCACTCTAACTAAAAATCCGTGCCTACGGCCAGCCGCGAGGATCTGTCCATCATACAGAGAGCAGTAAAATACTGGGGATGATAAAGCTGGGTTCAAAAAGAGCTCTACAACTATTGTATGATAACAACAATGAAGTCAATCTATTCCTCACAGGAAATACCAAAGGGTTCAATTTACCCCTGGCCAAATGCCCAGAGAAGACTGGTACAGAGAAAACACCAGGTATTTTCTCTAGTACTTTCCTGTTTCTAAATCCCACGGGAGGAGAACTGTTTATTTCCAACCAATGCCATTTGTGACAGCTTCCACACTGCCTGTTAGAACAGACCAAGGACCACACCAAGTCACAACACTGTAGGCTGAACAGCGACAAGACTTTCCAAATCCATGTCTTGAGAACACAATTTTCCCTTTTTTTCTTTTTTTGAGTAATATTTAAGTACTTTCTGAACTCTCCCTTCACTAACCATGCCCTTTACACTTACTGTGTCTAAATAACCACTGCACAGGGAACTGGGCCTCCCTCTCCTGCAGTTATTTTTCAGCCAAACGAATTTCTTTGTGGAGTTCACTGGTCAAGAGCTTTACTGTGCTTTAGAGAAGGTGCAGAACATGGCAGGGAGTATCTAAGCAGTGCTGTCACTAGTCATGGACAGCTCTACTGTAACCACAGAAATGTAAAAGGTAGAAAATTAACTGAAGTATTTGACACCCTGGAAAAGCTAGAGTCTTACCAGGGCTAAAATTATCTCCTCCAAAAAAACCCAAACAAAACCCCCAATGCCCCAAAAACCAAACCCACAAACAACCCTTCCTCTCCCAAACCCCTGACCAACCGGAAGGTGGTACATACCCCAAAACCACAGCCAGGCTAGTGGGAACTGTTGTGGATTGTGAAAAGCAGAGAGGTTACCCAGAGCTGCTGTCTGCACTGACCTGTGGCACCGCGCTGCTACCGAATATGCCCTTGAGGATGGCAAGGCACCGTCCAACGATGACATCATCACTAATATTTTCCATGATCCCCGCTGCTTCTCCTGCTACCAAGGCCAATAAAATCGGTGCTGGGGGTGAGAAAGCAGAGACAAAAAACAACTGAATTATTGAAATAAAAGATTTTAATTAGACAAGTTGGACTTGAATAGGCATGGATCTGCTGCTAAGTCATGTGGTTAAGAACCAAACGAACCCATCAAAAGTAGTCCTAAATCGTGTCACATTCATCATCATCATCATGGCTTGGCTTCGCAAACGAAGATCTGGGAAGGGTTTTTCCCACACTTACTGCAAGTGCGCTGATGGAGTAAACCCTTCAGGCCTGCGCGGTGGATTTTTTAGGTGAGGCGCAGCGTGCGCGGAGCCGGACCCACCCTTTACACCTGAGGTTCATCTGCCAGGGCCTAGCGAGCTTGGACAGTGACAGTGAAGTCCTCAGGTCATAGGTTTGGTTAGAGTATCCTTCTCTGAAATGATGCCTTACAGGGCTAAACGAGCTCCATCTGCCCGGGTTTGGAGTCAGAGTTGTCCTTCTCCTAGGATGGCTGCCCGAAGGCTAGTGAGCCCATCCTGCCCGTGGACACACTTTGTCTGACCCTTCAGCTGAGACCTGTCTGGCTTGGGAGACCCCACCGGAGGCACATGCCACCACCAGCACAGCTCTCAACCTCACAAGGGCACGCAAGCTCCTTCCCCACGACAAGGGGGTGCCTGTGAAAGAGCGTGTCACATTACCATCACGTCAAATCACCAAACGGAAAATTACTACATGCTATGTTTCCATTTGGAACTATCAAGAAAACTGATGTATTAACAACTAAATATACACATTAGGAAGGACAGCATGCAGAAGAGGGGAAGGGTTTTCTTTAGGGAAGACATCACTGGTTTGATGTAGGAATTTTCTACTGGGATTTAACAGTCATCTGGGCCACATTTAAGGAAAGTCAATACCCTCCAAACAATCTCATTTAGGTACCATTAACATCAGCACAGGAGTTAAGTTACCTGTATAAAGCACTTCAGTCATACAAAATATCTAATTTCCTCATTACCAAGGCATGGTCACATTAAATAATCTCAACGGAATGAAAACCATGAACAGTAGAACAGTATCCACAAAAGCAGCAATTCAGAGAAGAATTCACAGACAAGGTACCAAACGATTCGGCTGCCCATGTGATGCTGTGGTGAAGAGTGTTAATGTGATTATGGGATATACAAACAGACGGTCATTTTACCTCTGACCAGCTCTCGTCAGACATCACACATTTTTGGTAGTCACAAACTCAAGGAAAATCTTAAGCGAGTATTGAAGAGCTACCAAAATACCTCAACAGCAGGAAACAGGCATTTACAAGAAGCAACTCAGGCACGAACAGGGTTACTTCATGAAAATAAATGTTGAGCATTTTGACATGGGAAATAAAGTCCTTGCTAAAAATTTGGCTTTAACTTTTGTACAGGTTTCCAAAACGACCAGTGAATTCTTTAAATCCTGGAATATATGGAGATCTCCTGGCATACGTTCCCATCCAGTTACTGCTCTTTACAGAAAACTGGCTGAAGTTCAGTTGTGATATACAGCCTAGAAGATCCAATAATATTTTTTGGTTGAAAACAAAAGTCTTTGAAATTCTGAAGGATGTAGACTAATAATCTGTTATTACACTACTCAAGACAGAAAAGAGACACCTCAGTATGCAGGACCTCTGGGACTAGAAGCAGTTTATTAGAGAACAAAGATGCAAGATTGCTCCTCTAGTTGAACTCCACATTCTGAAAGATTAAGCCTAGACTTTCAAACAGCTGAAGTAAAGAACAAACAACTGGTTTCCTACCATCCACAGGTGCTGGGAATTTTTTTTTTTTGGTCGATCCCTGAACTTTTCTGCAATTATTCAGTCAGCATATTTTCTCTTGATGGAACAACTGCATTTTAAACATGCAGCTTCCAGTGAATTTGTTCGTGAAAACTTCTGTTCAGACAACCCCAAATATTTTTATGGAAATCTTGCCTTTCCAGTCAGGACACCCTGTTTTGCAAGTAGCGAAATGTTGCTATTCAGTCACTGGATTAATCCAGACCTGTGACAGAAAGCCAGAAGGCTGCAGCAGAACAGTGACTATTCTGCTATGCATACACCGAAGTGCTGCTCAGAAAAGCTGCTTCCATGAGAAGCCATGATTTTGCTCCACAAAAAATTCTCTCCTCAAGCCAGTGATGTTTTCTGAGCCTTGATACCAAACTGCAAGTGGAGAACGTGGTTTAGGCAGAGATCAGTGAATAACCACAGAACTATGACAGAGGAAGCGCCTCATCTTTTTCACTACGTGTCTCTAGGAGAAACAGAAGAGCCAGGCAAGAAAAGAGACTGAAACAACACTGGACTTTCAGAAATCTCTAAGAGTTTCTGCCAGGAGTTCCTCTGCCGTTGCTTGATGGAGTCTCTCCAACTTAAAGTGTGTCCACTCAGCTACAACAATAATCCAACAGCACGGCGGAACAAGAGCACAGGCCAGCTGCTCCAGGAGAGGCACAGAGTCCCTGAGGCTACCGGTTTTCTCAGCAGTCCTTACCTGAACTAGACTTAAACCACGGGGAGGATTCCCGGCGGAGCTGCAACAGGTCACACTGACACCCAGCGTTTTCAAACACACACAGTCTTTAAACTCTGCTCAGAGAGCAGCTGCTCTCTGCCAACCCAGGACCTTGAAAGAACTTATGGAGCCAATACAGCACGTGCTGTGATACTGCCAGCATTTTTGTTTCTGGATTAATAATTGTCTCAAACCTGTTCAGTTTAAATAGCCTCTGCTCAAAACGCTATGGCTACAGAAATACAGGCTATGACAGAAATAAATAACTGCTCACAAGTTCAGTCAGGTCTGCTTCAGTATTTCATGGTGTAACCACGTGAACTGCCTCCTAACTATCCATGAGAAACGGTTATTATTTTTTCGATTTCAGCCACATGACTTGTGCTTTAGCATAGGATTTTTTTGCATTTCTATTTTATTTCCATGTGCTCTGTCTAGTTTCACGAAAAGGAAGGTTTCACATCCAGCAGCAAAACCTTTATATGTGAGATGGTCTTTCCGCATAAACCAGAGCCCTGACGCTGTTTATTAAGTATGACAATACCTTCTGCCCACTTGAGCATTTTCTGAAGAGGGGTTCTACAACTACCTGTCAGGCTGAGCCCATGGCCTACAGTCATCGCTGCTTTGCTGCTCAGAACAGAAAACAAATCCTTTCAACACACTGGAGACACCACATCCCACCTTCCCTCCAGAGTGCACTGCTTCGTCACTGTCACCCTAACTGCAGGGATGGGCCTGCAGCTCGCCAGGCTGGAATGACACTCAGCAAGAGGAAGGGAGCTATCACAACACCTCTGAGATCTGAGCATTCACCACTCCGGAAAGGCTGTGGTGCACCCCTTGAGAAATTGGAGCAGAATAACCTACAGGCACCAAGTTCTGCAGCTCAGCCACAGAGAACACTCACGTCAGCAGTACCCCGACATCTGAAAAAACAGGAAGACGTTCACCTGCGTTAGCAACCAGACCCTTCAGTCTGAAATCCAGGCAGCAATCACCTGCACCAGGAAGGACCCAAGGTCGTAGATGAAAGGGGCTCATCGACAGTTATCACATCATCCCAGATTAGACCGACAGCCCCGTGAAAAAGGTCTGGCTTCCAAGTGCCAGTTTGACTTGAAAACCATCCAGGAAGCTGAGGCTTTCAAAACGAAGAGTAAACTGGATGCCAGTTACATTTGCACGAGAAGCTTCGTGAAAGAGGGAAGAGCTCCAACAGTGTTCCAAGTGGCCAGAGAGAAACTCAATTTCAAAGAGACTTAAGAACTAAGAAATGGCTTTTAATCCAGAAATGCTGCGAGGGCAAACCTTGCAGAACTCAAACACATCTTCCTGACAAAGTCGATAATTATGACAATGCTGCTCTTCAGCAAACACATATTATTCGCTTTATTTCTGAAATACTACAAGCACAAGTTAGATTAGGTTTTGGGGTTTTTTTCTTAATACAGCACAATAAAAATAAAGAAAAGGTTAAGTTTTTCAGAATAACAGTGGCAACTAAATAGATGCTTAATAGAAGCAACCAAGATAACACGAAGTCACAGGACAACTTCACAAAGGTGCATGACAAGAAAGTTGCCTATAAAAATGCACGTGTTACAGTAGATAGGTTACAACGCAGTGCCACAGACGCAGCCTGAATTCAGCATCAGTGAACCCATACTGAGCATCACATCTTCTGGCTGGAAGAGATCTTTAAGACTGAGTGCTGGCAGGTCCCCACTGACCCCTTGTCCCTCAGTGCCACCTCCACACGGCTGGGAAACCCCTCCAGGGATGGGGACTCCACCACTGCCCTGGGCAGCCTGGGACACGCCTGCACAACCCCAACGGGACAGAAACGGCTCCTCAGGGACAACCTCAACCTTCCCTGGTGCAACTGGAGGCCGGTTCCTCTCATCCTGTTGCTTGTTCCTGGGGAGAAGAGACTGACCCCCACCTTGCTCCAACGTCCTGTCAGGTAGCTGACAGGAGAGAGAGTGGCAAGGTCTCTCCTCAGCCTCCTTTTCTCCAGTAAACACCCTCAGCCGCTCCTCAAGGGACTTGTTCTCCACTTGACCATGTTCTGCACTAATTTACTGCAGAACTGTTCCCAAGTCAGTGGTGTTCTCTGCTTCCATGTGTCTTCCTACAAACACTATACTCTTATATCCGCATGTGAACACTAACAGCATCTTAAAATGTGCTCTTTTCTAGATCTCAAACCACACAAATAAGTCACTGGCAGAAGTAGACATACACCACAGCTACCTTTGTACAGGTTCCAAAACAGAAAAAGTTCTCCTCTGCTTGCAGTAGTACTACCAACGTGACCAAACAAATTGACGCTTGGATCCCAGAAGACGCGATCAAAACACAACACAACCTAGAAATAAAAAGAAGCAGGGGTTAGGAAAAGTCAAGAAAGGAAAATCTGGTGATTATACATATAGGTTTATACCTATACTGCCTTCCACAGGTTAGCATACCCTCAGAGTTTACGGATTTGCTGGTTAAGAAGCTACAGCAGAAATACTGAGTCAACCCACTTCTGAAATTTTAACTATTTAAAAATTGTGGGGAAATAGAGAAGAGGTCCTTACAGTTCTTCGGACAATTTTCAGCATCAAAATCTAGCAAACAGCAGTGGAACAAGCTGTTCTTCCCCCTACCCACAAGAAGAGTCCATACACAATTCAGATTCTGTGTATTGCTCAGTTCCCTCAGTGACCGCGTCACCTTGTTGAGGTTGCCGAATCCCATCCGCTGCACTGCCGAGGTTTTCCATTCAGGAAGAGGTGGCACAAACTGTACTGCTGGAGGCTGCTGTTTCAGTACTCCCAAGGGAAGAGTACACAGCACTGCATCACACTTGTAAATGAAAGTCTGGCTCGTAGATCGGGTGTTGACAGCTATCACTTCACAGCCTGGAAAGAGGAAAGAAAAACAGTCATTTCAGAGGCCAGGAGGCAAGAGCATTGGAATAAAATTTAAAGAAACCACCATCAAAACACATCCACATCAGAAAACATTTTGTTTATGGAGACAGCTTTACATTAACAGTGACTTAACTTGTAGGCAGGAGAACATCACTGGCCACACAGCTCAATTCCAGAATGCATAGTTTACACAGCATCTGAAAATGGCCCCACTGGGATAAGACTAAAGGTTCATCTAGGCCAGTAAATGATAATATATCATAAACAAGCAGCAGGTAAAGAGTGAGCCTCTCACTGAGCTGCTCTCTCAGCTGACAGTTGCCCAAGCCCAGTGTTTTGAAGAACATTAATTTGAACCATAAGGCATTGATTTATAATTCTAATCCAGTTCCCGGAGGTAGAAGAGAAAGTCTGGAGAAAGGAAGACTTTCCCATGGTCGAGGAAGATCAGGTTACAGATCATTTGGGCAAGCTGGACATCCCCAAACCCTTGCGCCCTGATGGGACACAAACCAGAGTGCTGAGGGAGCTGGCTGATGTTATCACTAAGCCACTTGCGATCATCTTAGAAAAGCCATGGAGAACAGGAGCTCTCCTGTCTGAGGACAGGAGGAAAGCCAGTGACACTTCAGTCTTCAAAAAGAGCAAGAAGATCCAGGCAACTACAGGCCAGTCAGCCTCACCTTGATCACTGGAAAGGTAATGGCACAGCTCATTCTCTAAGCACGTGGAGGAAAAGAAGCTTATCAGGAGTGGTCAGCATGGATGCACCAAGGGGAAATCGTACTTGACCAATCAGATAGCCTTCTATGACGGCATGACTGTCTGGGTACGTGAGGGGAGAGCAGTGGATTTGTCTACCTTGACTTCAGCAAGGCTTCGGACACTGTCTCCCATAACATTCTCACAGGGAAGCTTAGGAAGTGTGAGTTAGATGAGCAGGCAGTGAGGTGGACTGAGAACTGGCTGAAGGACAGAGCTCAGAGGATTGTGATCAGCGTTGCAGAGTCTACTTGGAGGCCTGTAGCTTGTGGTGTTCCCCAGGGGTCAGGACTGCGTCCAGTTTTGTTCAACATAATGGTCAATGGCCTGTATGAAGGGATGGAGTGTACGCTCAGCCTATTTGCTGACGACACAGAACTGGGAGTAGTGGCTGACACACCATCACGCTGTTGCACCAAGGGGAAATCGTACTTGACCAATCAGATAGCCTTCTATGACGGCATGACTGTCTGGGTACGTGAGGGGAGAGCAGTGGATTTGTCTACCTTGACTTCAGCAAGGCTTCGGACACTGTCTCCCATAACATTCTCACAGGGAAGCTTAGGAAGTGTGAGTTAGATGAGCAGGCAGTGAGGTGGACTGAGAACTGGCTGAAGGACAGAGCTCAGAGGATTGTGATCAGCGTTGCAGAGTCTACTTGGAGGCCTGTAGCTTGTGGTGTTCCCCAGGGGTCAGGACTGCGTCCAGTTTTGTTCAACATAATGGTCAATGGCCTGTATGAAGGGATGGAGTGTACGCTCAGCCTATTTGCTGACGACACAGAACTGGGAGTAGTGGCTGACACACCATCACGCTGTGCTGGCATTGAGCAAGACCTGGACAGAGTGGAGACTTGCGTGGAGACAAACCTAATCAAGTTCAACAAGGGCAGCTTTAGGGTCCTGCACTGCTGGAGGAATAATCCCCTGCACCAGCACAACTTAATGGGTCACCTGATGCAAAGCAGCTCTGGGGAGAAGGACTTGGGAGTGCTAGTGGACAATAAGTTGCCCATGAGCCAGCAATGGGCCCTTGTGGTTGAGAAGGCCAATGGTCTCCTGGGGTGCATGAAGAAGAGTATGACCAGCAGGTCGAGGGAGCTTCTCCTCCCCTCTACTCTGCCCTGAGACAACATCTGGAGTGTTGTGTCCAGTTCTGGGCTCCTCAAGAGAGACAAGGAACTAATGGAGAGAATCCAGTGGAGGCTACAAAGACAATGAGGCGACTGGAGCACCTCTGTGCCAAGGAAAGGCTGAGAGATCTGAGTCTGTTTAGCCTGGAGAAGACTGAGAGGAGACCTTATCAATGCTTATCGATATCTAAAAGGTGGGTGTCAGAGGATGGGACCAGACTCTTCTCAGTGCCCAGCAACAGGACAAGGGGCATCAGGCACAAACTGAGACACTGGAAATTCCCTCGGAACACAAGGAAAAACTTCCTTACTTTGAGGGTGACAGAGCACTGGCACAGGCTGCCCAGAGAGGTTGTGGAGTCTCTTTTTCTGGAGAGATTCCAAACCCACCTGGATGCCATCCTGGGCACCCTGCTCTGGGGAAACCTGCTCTAGCAGGGGGTTGGACTAGACGATCCCAGAGGTGTCTTCCTACCCCACCATTCTCTGATTCTGTAATCCCACTGAAGCACTATTTCCTAAACAGTCCAAAACTTCTTCAATCAATGAAGTAAAGAAATGGGATAATGAATGTGAACATCTTGGTGATCAGACTCCCCCGGAGCCGTTTTCCGAAGGAGGTGGTTTCATTTACCTGATGCTGTATAGCGAACCTGTCGAACCGCAGTGTTCAATTTAATATCCAGCCCTTCCGCCAAGGCTACAGGCACACAGGAATATCCATTCCTCACAGTCAAGTGACTGCCTGTGAATTCAAAGTCATCATCCTAAAATGAAGATGCATAAAAAGCATTTTTAATGAAATCACGTGACGCAACAGAACCAAACCAGCAACCAGAACCGAACCAGCAACTCCACCCCACAGCAACATTTTTTCAAAAACTTCCTTTTCAATGAGTGAGTCAAATGTGAAATCCTTCTGTTTAATAGTCGACTAACAAGTTCAGGAACAACAGTAGTATTATTATTATTATTATTATTGTTACAACAGTAACAACAGACAGTATTATTAGAGATTGTTTGGCGCTAACAGAAAGCTGTCTGGGATTTCATCAGCCAACAGTCATGGAAGAGCTCAGTATCCACATAAAAGCAGATCATTCAGTGTTCAGAAACCATAAACACAGAGATGCTTCCATGAGAATGAAATAAATACAGCTCAGGTTTTTAGAATATTGCTGAAGGAATATGGTAATCTGCTACCTGGTCCCAGTGCTTCAGTGACAGCGTAGACAGGGGCGTAGCATTAGCAAATTCTAGGTTTGCAAAATGCCAGTCGAGTATTTGCCTGTCCCTTGATGACAGATAAACATCACTAGGAAAAAACAAACGTCATACGATACAATACATTTAGTTTGCTAGAGTAGGATGTTGCAGATGAATCTGAAAATTTATTCACAACCTTTTTAGTTTGAATCCCTCCTTAGTGGAGAAATAAAAAAAACCACAAGCAAAACATTCAGACTTCCTTCATGAAAGCTGAATATCAAAACCCAGCAAATTCACATTTCTGAAGTAGAGTTAATGTAAACTATTCAAGTGAAGCCAGAAACTTAACTTTAGAAACAAAAGAGGTTACATAAATAAGGGCTCGGTAGCACGTATGAAATCAATGTCTGAAAACCTCATATAATCACACAATAACACCGTTCTGCCTGGCTGAGCAGGGCTGCCGCGCTGTCAGGGCTGATGGCCATTTCGGACTCCACGGCTCCCTGAGCCCAGGCACTGGTCACGGGAGGGGTTTCTGTGGGAATGTACGCTAGCTAAGAACAACCTCTGTGGTCCAGGTCACCTCGGAAAACGAGGAAGATGAGGTGTAAAGCTGAGGGAGCTCAGACGTCGTGTTGGTACCTTCCTAACCCTAACTACAAGAAAGCACACCCCAGCATTTCTGAAACTCAGCACAATCTGGTAAAAACCTGCTTTCCCAAGCATTTATTTTTATAGTTGATATCTTTACCTTGGTGGATTGGCTTCAAGTTCTTGTAACTTCTCTTCTAGCTTTCCTTGTGTTTCTGCCAACTCATCATACTCCTAGTAAGATGAAAAGCTAACATTAAATCAGTTTACATGTAAAAGGATTTAAAGACATCATGTAGCATCAGACTAGATCCAATCTCCAGAGAAATCAGTGGAGGATTCATTGTTTTAGTGAAATCTAAATCAAGTTCTTTAATTGTCCAACATTTAAACCAGCATATTTTGCCCTTCTGCTGTTCGAATACACAGAAGCCTACATCCCACCGCAGAAGAGGTTAGTCTGGTGCTATCTGAGGAACTCAAACACTTAGATCTGAGGAACATGAAGGTCCATTACAGTCCTGGTTCCTATGGTTCTGCAAGCTCTTTGTATTGCACAAAATGTTATTTCTGTTCTCTTTCTCTTAAAAGATTACAGTTAATACTGAACACAAAGATTTCCAACGCAGAGCAGTCATGCAAAAGGCAAAGACATGATCTGATTCAAGCTTCTTTCAGAGGTGGGTTTTTTCCTTATTTTTAAAAATATTAGTAGAACTAGGTATAAAGGCAACAAATCATTTTCCTTCAAGGCAGAATAGCTGGGAGTGTCCAATAATAGCGTCAAGAGCAGAAGCTGTTTGGTGACAAAACAGAAGAGCTACTACTTCAGTATACCCAAAGAGACTGAGTTTCTGAATAAAGGCACATATATTCTGTTGAACAAGCAGCTGAAAATGATCCTTGGTTCTATCTGCCCTGGCTTAGCAAGTGTCTTGCACTATCACAGAAAGGCAGTTTTTAAGGTTTCTTTTTAAGGTGTATTTCTACACCAAGCTAAATGCGGAGGCAGGGACTAACTCTACTTGTCAAGACAGAGCTCTGCAAATCCTAATCTTTGGACAGAAAGAAGTCTTTTATTCAGAAAAACACCTTTCGTATCTTGAAGAGCATCTCTCTTCAAATGCAAATTTATTTCCAGACTATTGTGAGACCCAGTAGTACTAAAGACCAAGTCTGACCTAAAATTTAGCCTTCAAAACATCAAATGCTGTCTGGCATGAGCCAGCACAGACTGTTACCAAAAACTGAGCCTTCAGCATGTTAATATCCACCACAAGCCACGAAGGACGGGTACTTAAAGGTACTTAACGCAGCCCTGTTATCAGTACTGCAACCCCAAGTTACTATCAAGTACACTCTTGAGAGTGTTGGATCAGAGACAGAGATGTGGAAACGTTTATACTGGCTAATTTTACCCAGTTGCTGAAGCCCTCAGAACCCACTGACTGAAGGGCTGCATGTTAACCTTTACCTTGCAAAGCGCAGTCAGATCTCTGTGTTTGCTTTTCACAAGGAACTCTGCTGTAATATCACGAGGTGGCTTCACTTCTGACGCCTCCTTATACTGCTGATGAAGTTCTTTGATCTTCTCTTTTAAATTTACCATCTTTTTCAGGTGGAGTAGGAAAAGGGAGACAGAAAGGAAAAAATAAAGACAAAAGAAGGTAGATTTCATGCAAGTGAAGTGGATACTCCTCTCAAACTATGCCATTATTCCAAAGAGATTTGCTGCTTTTAGCAGATGTTATTTATACACAATTCTACCTCCAAGAAACCAAAACAACCACACAAACTCCCAAACAACACGGCCTAAGCCCAACATCATTCATTGACTACTTAGAAAACTATGTTGTGAATAACTCAGGAGATGAGAGCTGTCATCAGACATTTTTAATTTGAGAAACCTCCATGGAGAAGTCAAGATTTTCCCTATCACAACCACAATCAGACCTAAAACACTGTTTCTACACTACAAATCAGATCTGTGGTAAACAAAGTAAACGTTTTAAAATAACCCCCCAAAAGCCCCAGTCATTATCGGAGCCTCTAAAGGAAGCTATGGGGCCACACGGTTTATCATGTCATCCTTGCATTGGGTTTTTGTGATGGGGTTTTGGTAGCAGGGGAGGGGCTAGAGGGGTAGCTCCTGTGAGAAGCTGCTAGAAGCTTTCCCAGCTCCAAGTCAGACCCACCTCTGGCCAAGGCTGACCCAATCAGCGATGGTATTAGCATCGCTGTAATAATGTACTTAAGAAGGAAAAAAAACTGCTGGGGAATCTGCAGCGGAAAGAGCAGTGGGATGTGAGAGAAACACCTACACAGACACCAAGGGCAGCGAAGAAAGAGGGGGAGGAGGTGCTCCAGAGCAGAGACTCCCCTGCAGCCCGTGGTGAGACAGCAGGCTGTTCCCCTGCAGCCCATGGAGGCTAATGGTGGAGCAGATATCCACCCACAGCCAGTGGAAGACCTCACACCAGAGCAAGTGAGGGTGCGCCGCTGGAAGCCTGTACTGGTGCAGGCTGTTCCTGAAGGACTGTACCCTGTGGAAGGGTGACATGCTGGAGCAGTCCGTGAAGAACTGCAGCCCACGGAAGAACTCATGTTGGAGAAGTTCATGGAGAACTGTCTCCTCTGGGAGGGTCCCCATGTTGGAGCAGGGGAGGAGTGTGAGGAGTCCTCCCCTGAGGAGGGAGTGGCAGAGACAAAGTGTGATGAACTGACCACAGCCCCGATTCCCCATCCCTCTGTGCCACTCAGCAGGGGAGCAGGTAGAGAACATGGGAGTGAAGTTGAGAGTGGGAAGAAGGGAGGGGTGGGGGGGAAAGGTGTTTTAAGATTTGGGTTTGTTTCTCATTATCTTACTCTGATATGATTAGTAATAAATTAAATGAATTTCCTCAAGTTGAGTCTGTTTTGCCCGTGACCATGTGATCCCTCCCTGTCCCTGTCTCAGCTCACAAGCCTTTTACTTTCTCGTCCATATCCCACTGTGGGGAGTGAGCAGCTGTGTGGCGCTTAGCTGCTGGATGGGTCTTAAACCATGACAGTCCTCTCCCTTTCTTTTCCCAATAACAGTCTTATGCATAATCATTTATGTGCTCCTCCTCAAAACTGGAGGCTCCTCTGTTATAACGGTGCTTCTAGGCAGGGCTGGCATGAGCAGAGACGTCTCAGAACAGCACTAATGGCAACTTTCTGATATTTTCCCATGGAAGCCTTTGTACATTTCGCTACTTTGAGGACCACAATGCTATCCTCTTGTTCTAAACATCATCATCTGACCTTGTTAAGAAGATCTTTCAATTCCTCCTGTGTTTTCACTATTTTCTTCCAGTGTTCAATCTGCTCGTCCTTCACATGCTTCTCCTGCAATCTAGGAAAGGAGAGAAGTTAGAGTCTGTTCAGCATAAAATTCTCACCTTACTGAGAAAACCTATTATCACAATCTAATTAGTATAATACAATAAAAGCACACATCACAGGATATTTTAGTAAATATTCACAGAGCAATTATAAAACTAACGCAGGTTTCTGTAAACAAGGCATACCTGACTAGCTGAATCATGAGTCTGTGATAATGTACTCTAATTAAATGTACTCTAATTAAAAGTCACACCACAAATGCCATTAGCTTTCACGCAGCTGTGGGCTGTTCATACACCAGCTCACACTAGTCAATTTTCCACTATCAGATACTATCAGTAGCAGGGATTTTCAGGAAGCTTTCAAGAAAATATGTTTGCTCCTTTATCCATCTTTGGCATGTTTTGCTTCAGTAAAGAAGAAACACAAACACACTATCAAGAAGTCTGCAGAGACCAAAGAGCTGTATTAAGTAGGAGCATCACAGCTGTTTCAGGTATCTTTTGGGAAATTCTCCACAAAACAGCAAAGTCTCCCACGAAGACAGAAATCACTTACTGTATGACAACCTCCAGAGCCTGACCTAGGGAGACAGGCTTATTATTGAGAACATTGAAATCCAGCTGATGACTGAGATAGGATGTGGCTTCCAGCAGACGATTAAATTCTTGCTCCACCATTTCGTCTTTCTCTTTTGGAACCTAGGAGTCAAAAGAACAAGCTTACTTCTCAATAACCTATTAAACCAAAAAATATAGGTCACCAAAGCTCAAAGCCTCAGAGGCAAGATACTTGCTTAGTTCGGTGAAATTTTTAAAAGCAGGTGGTAATGGATACGGGAAAGGCTAAAGCACCAAATTCCTCTTTGCCTCAGACTTTACAGGCAAGGTCTGCTCTCAGGCCTCCCCGTCTCATCTCCTCGCAGTGTCATCTCAGCAAGTTGGGGGAATGGGATGACAAAAACCTTATGAAATTCTAAAGCCAAAGCCTTGAAACTGTGATGGAATATCCCCACGCATCAGGACAGGCTGAGGACTGAGTGCTGGGCAGTGGCTCTGACGAACAGCATGCGAGGATCCTGGCATTACAGAACACACATCTCCCAGCAATGGGAAGTCAGTATGAGAAATGACACCTTGGTATTTGCATTGCCTGCCTTTTCACAGCTGACATCAAGTTCTCATTCAGAAGAGAATTTAGGCAGCTGTGCAGGCAGTAGAACCTTCCAAAGACTATTCAGAACTCTTAAATCAGTAAATTTTGTGGTGAAAACCAACTCACCACAAGTGAGCCGAAATGAGCACTCATTAAGAGCCCATACTGTAAGTAGAGAATTTGACTCCATCTTCACTTCTTCAGAGATAAATCTTTGTTAATTAGTAACACCATGGCAACAACTAAAATAATGACTTTCGAGGAGTGGTAATTGAAGGTATCAACCTGCTCAATCTGGGGTGGTCGTACAGTTGCGAGCAGCAAGAGAGATTTACGCCTTCGGTGCAGAGCTTAGCCACGAAGATGTACACTCAGTGTGTAACTCCTATGTACTTTGCCCTCAATAAAATGCAAACAGTGGAGAAAGATGTACCCAGACTGGCAGGACTGGTTAACCACTGAAAAGAGACTTGTGTAGATGTGGAAAGCTGTCAAGAGAGCAGCCAAGGTGTGAAGGACATCCTATTATTACTTGTCCCTGGACTTCTAGATGCATCCCTTGCGTTAGATGTTCTAATTACTCTCTGATGTATATTGCTTTCCAAGGACATCTCTGATACTTCCTAGGATGGCTGGAGAATCAGCTAATTTAAATCAGCTGATTAAATTAAATTGTTCCTCCCATCAAGCACCATGAAGTCTGCCAAAATGCCAGAGGGAGAGTGGAACATGAGTGCTCTTGTACATGAGATGAGAAAGGTTGTGCTCTTGGCTGTTGCTGCTGGACACAAACTGAGCACCTTTTGAGGAGTGGGACAACAAATGGGCTTGGGCCCCAGGATAGGCTGAAAGGGAAATGTAAAGGGACTCTATCAAGTTAGTAGACTCTCTATTGGCAGGGTGAGAAAAAATTTTGCTCCCAGAGAAGGTAGTTAGAAGTTACTTGCCCAAAACTCATTAGTAACCCAATGTGAATGCACCTTTGAAAGAAGCTGCAGCATCCTGCAGAAAGTGATTTCGGCTTAAAGTAAACTTATTTTTCACTGTTTATAAAGCAGTTCCTTGACAGTGTCCTTTCCACAACCACAGCAGAAAGAAACGCAACATAAGGAGCCTGACAGCTAATTCAAGATAAGCACTACACAGTAAGATCAAAACCAAAGTACTGAGATGTGACAACATTGCAGAAATAATTGGCATTTAATTTTTAGCAGTGCTGATAATCAAACGAAGAAGCATCACAATATTAAAAAAGGAAAAGAAAGGATTAGTAAAATAACCACCTTGGTGTAAGTAGCATCACGGAGTATGTTAAGGGAAAACAAGAGAAAGATAAAAGGAGCAGCACATGTGAAAACACAGAGCTTTTGAGGTACAGCTGCACCACGTTTGAGCAGGCTAATTCAGATTTTCTTTCTAGAGCTTCCACTTTCATTTACTTACTCTTGATATGAAGTAACAACCTTTAACAGTTTAGGTGGCCATGAACTAAGGCAATAGAGATGGTCACAGGGAGATGCACAGATACTGAACGGCACACAGTCAAGATTATATTGGCATTTGTCATATCAAGGTGGTAGAAAATTTAAATATTGGTCATTATTACTCACACTGCAACTTCTCTTCCTACTGATCTGTCACAGTTAAAATGGCTTCACATTACATATTGAGTCAAATGTTCCAGAAGCTATACATGACAGACATGCTAGGAAAGAAGCGGCACACAGTGGCAATCTCAATTTAGTTGTTTGTTTTTAAGCCAAGAAGAGCACTCTGGTTCATTTGTCTTGGTAGCCACCAAGACAACATTCAACACGAGGAAGTGATAAAATTTGGTCTGGAAAATATATCCAATTATACATGTCCAGCTTTGTTTGCAAGAAGTAATCTGACAAATCTTGTGATATGCCTTTTTAAAATACAGCTTGTGTTACAACCTTCCTAGCTAATGAACTAATGACCACACACATCTGAACCACAGCAACTCCTCGCTGCAGCAACTAGGACGTGCTGCTCCCGTTCCCACCAGGTAGCCAAAGCGGCAGTCAGGATCTTCTTTGTGCTGAGGGATTCCTCCCTGCCCTGCTGTTTGGCAGCATACACTGTCAGCTTCCATCCTGACTGCATCTCCCAGGATAAATAGCACTTGAACACGGTACAGAAGCACCCCAGCATACTCAGAAGGAATATTCCTTTTCAGACAAACACTCTGCTCCCACTGGCTTCCCCTCTGCCTGCCTATCTGATGAGCGCACACGCCTGAGAGGCTCAGCTGGGTACAAGTGACCCAGTCGCTCACACTGGGAACAGCAAGGAGTGGGCTGCAGAACAGAACGCTTCGTGGTCAGGCTGCAGGCATCACAATGCTTACTGAGACGGTAAAAACATGGTCTGAAGTTCAAAGTAGCTGAACTGTGTGTCTTATCGGGTGGTGTTAACAGAGGGAATCTCTTCAAACTGCACAAGGATACATCGGCCCCACTGCAAGATTCTGAAGCTGTTCTTGGCAGATGCTGAAAACAGCTGGGAGAGTGAGAACACAGCAGTGCAGAGGCAAGCACGTTACATGCAGGGCTAGCTCCACACCACACGAGCAGGCTGACTGCTAGAACTGTCTACAACGCTTCCCCGAGTTTATCCTAACATCCTGTTCACTTCATGTGCAGCAAGAAAGGCTGCAGGTGCCAAGCTTGTGCCAAGGATCACTTTCTCAGACCTCTAGCAAGAAGTCCAATATTCCCATCTGTCTTCTAGGTACCATGTTTTAAGATTCAGGAGGTAGGAAAACTTCTAGCCAATACACGTGTGAGATTCAGCACTAAACCAGGACCTACCATGTCTGTCTAACAGCACTTCTTGACTCCACAGTGGAAAGAAATAATGCTAATGAAGTTGTGAATTCCAGCTCTAGAATATTACTGCTGAACTGTTGTATGCATTCGAGCAGCTGGCATTGGTTAGTCAACACTTCAAAAAGCAACAGACGAGCAGAACAGCCAGAACGAGCTTATTTCAGGGAAAAGGAGTGGCAGCAACACTAACAAAAGCTCAAGTGCCAGCACGGCAGACAACTGTCTCGGAGAAGATAGACAAACATTTAAGAAAAAACGTAATGAATTTGGGAAGAACAAACAGGATCTCCCCTTCCACAAAACCCCTGAAATTCAACGTTAAAATCCCACGTAGAAGGAACAGGTTTTAGAAGAATTGGTGCAGATATGCTAGAATATTACTACACTGCTTAAAAACAGACCCAGCCTTTCACGACTCCCTCTCCCTCCTCCTGGAAGCTATCTCCTGCTACACCAATCGCCTGGTACAAATACACTTGAGATAAACTTGAGGTTTATGAAAACAGTATCAGTCTTACCGCTTGTCCATTTGCTTCATAAAGTGGACATTTCTGTTTGATCTTCGCCAGTTCCATGTTCACTTGTTTGCTGACCACAGCCATGGGATTTCCTCCTGGAAAACATTTTGTACAGTTAACAGAGTACTCCTGCAAAGTCCATCTGCAATTCAACAAATATTCCACAGTTACAGCTATTTCAGAGACCAAACACACCTACTCCAATGCGAAATACATTCCAGTGTAACACTTCCAAAGGTCTGCTCTTCGCAGCTATTCCTGCAATGAGGTAATGAAAAAAAAAAAACAAACCTGCTCACCACACTGAAAGGACAGTAAGTCCAAAGGAGTGATTACAAAAGCAGAGTGCTGGGGTGGCAGCGACCTTAGTCTGACTGAGCGTTAACAGCTATAAATGTATCTTCAAAATGTTTGCGAGCAGAGTGTTTGTAAGCCGAGGGAAGCTCCCACAGCCACACAGGAACTTCAGGGGCTTTTTGGAAAGCGTGGTGACATGGAAAAGGAACCTGGAGAATTCAGCCCCTAAAAACTTCGTGCAACTCCCCCAACTGACACAGTGAATGCAATGTATGAAGATGACCAGGAGCACCAGCTGCACCTGGAGGAGGTAAACAGAGCAGAAAACAATCAAACGGAGACTCCACACAGAAACATGAGGAAGGTAGAAAATGTGGACTTTAAGCACCCAGAATCCCTAAAGCCTCTCTGTAAGCAGAGCAGAGGAAAGGAAAGGAACGGACACAAACAGGAGATGGTAGAGAGGAGAGGCAGCATAGGCTTCCTCTGCAGAAACAACTGTGGGAGAAGTTTTTCAGATCCAGCTTGCCAATGTTCTCTCTCATACCCACAGCCTTCGGTCAAAATCGACGGGGATGTTCAGCTACACTGACACTTTCCTGTTTTTACAGAGGTGACTACACAAGCAGAACAGAGTTTTGAAGTAGTTCATGTTTCAAGTTCATCAACCTACTAAAAATTCTACTTCTTCCACAGTTTACTATAAAACCCAGAAAAGATCCCATCATTTCAGTCTTTCACCTTCCCGAACCTCAAGCTCAACCCCTTCAGCAGTCTTCCTTCCTCTCACCTATTCCAGATTCAGAAATAGAGAGGATGCCCTTCGAACCAATCCCCTTCCCTAGAGGAACTGTTCTTACTCCATAGCATATGCTGCCTCATTTGAGGCAAACGGTAGATTTTTTTTTTTTTAAAGAAACACCCAGGCTGAATTAAATACCAGATGACAGTCTTTCACTAGGAACCGTAAATCTCTTTTACCAGGAGGGTGCCACTTCGGTGCTCTTTGCCTGGAAACAGCTTCTCTATGCAGTTCAGCAAAGACTAACTCTAAGACAGACACCAAGTTTTTGCAGTCAGTAAAATGCAGCTTTTACAAGAGGTTTTACGATATTTTATTATTTCATTCTGAAGGGTTTTCCACACTAAACACCCGCCCATCTTCTTAGAGTAACCAGTATCAATAACTGGTGCCATCCCATAAACCAGCACTAAATAGAAAGAAATATGGCTTGTTTGCCATTACTTTCACAACTGTTTTTGAAATCACTTACAGAAAGGACTTTTGGGGTTTAAACCCTAACTTTAAGAAGGGCTCTCTCTTTAGAATGGCTCTGCTCTTCATTTGTCCTCCTCTTCCTGCTCTGCTCTACCCCCCAACACCCCCACCCCCTCGTGTAAATAAAAAACCATATTCCACGTCTTTGGAGTCTCTCCCATCTTATAACTTCATTACTTATTTGCTCTTAGCTACTCAGCTAATCTCCTCACTACATTCCTACGTCTCCATGCTCCATTTCAGCTTATACTTTGGAAGACTGAAGGAAACAACTAAGAGTTACCAAGAAATTCAGTCCATGGCCCGGAGCTCAGAGGCTGCTGGCAGCTGGGTAAAGCAGCTTTCAAAAGGCTGGTCTAGCAAGAGTTAACCGACCCAGTGCAGTCACCTACTGCCTTAAAGGGACTGGGCAAAGGAACAGACAAACAGCAGGACATCATGCCAAGGACAGAGCAAGGAATTTCACTGAGCACAAGCAAATTGTGAAATAATGGATCTAGAGCAGGTTGACAACGTGACAAGCGCCGATATGACTTCACTGACCAACGAGAGCTACGGCACCCACAGTAATTCCAGCTTTTAGTGCAGGCTGCCATCTGATCTGAAGAAAAATGCTAACTGCCAAAGAGGCTGACCTAGACCCCCTACTTTTCATAGGTAAAAGCACCCAGTTATTTTGGCCATGAAAGGAAACAGCGTGAGGTCTCAGCTTTGTAACCTCTTGTCCCACAGTTTTCCTCCCCGCTCCGTTTTATTTTTAAAAACTCACCAAGTCCTGTCACCACCATTGCTCCTAGATCAGCAACGTAGTTCCCTTTGCGAAAGGTAGCGACTCTTCCTCCTACCCGGTCCTTCGAAGAGGACAAAATATTAAACCTCCAGTAACATTCTGCAATACATCTCTCTTAAATATAATCACTGAAACTTCTACATTTACGTGGTATAAGCATTCTCTTATCGAAAAGTTCAATAGAATGTACACTTTTCTAAGAAAATGAAACACTTGATCTCAATTAATTTCCATAAGTTATGGAATGTTTAAATTGCATTAAAAAAAAAAAAGACGCCTAACCTGATTTGGATGGATTTAACTTTATCTATAGTAGGATCTACTGTGATTCTAAACTGAATCCTTCACTGTCCATGGATAGATTAAGTTACATGTAAGATTTTCCTCTCCCACTTCCTTTCACAAAATTCAATACCTGTATAGGAAATTATTCAGACATGCTTGAGATATCTAAATGTTAGGGTTAGAACAACCATCAGCCAATTGTTCCTGTCTATTCTCCACAAAGAACCAGCTGTCAAGCAAGAAAACCACAAATCAATAGCCCATTTTAGAAGCAGGAAAAAAAGGGTTTGGTTCTTGACACACACTAACTTATTTTTCTACCACGTTAACCTTAAAGAAAGAAAAGCTGTCTTTTCCTGTTCTCAGTCCAGCTAGCAGGATGGTATCAGAGAGAAATATCAATTACTAGCAAACAGCTAGCAATTCGTACCAAAATGCACACGTTGATGTTTAGTAATTAAATCAGCCATTCAGAAGCATGTAAACTAATAGTCTAAAAGTTACAGAAGATGAGTGGACACAAAGAAACTACCACCTGAATCACTGAAATCATCATGTCAGAAAACACCAGACTACTTTAAAAAATAAAAAGATTCAAACTACTCAAGAGGAGATGGCAGCAGTCTAGAGCATAAATGAGAGGAAAAATATTGTGCATTATTTTAAAACAGCCTCTCGCCAGATCTACATACTGGTTATAACAAAGATGCACAGAACAAACATCAGGCTACAGCATGGATCTCATTCTTCCAGCTTAAAAAAAAAAAAAAATCCCCCCAAAAACAAACAAACAAACAAAATCACAGAATACACTCAGGTGATCCCGAGCCTCCTACACAATTAGGTTGTTGTGCTCTCTGCTCTAGGGACGTGGAACCTGAGAAGCACAGAGCCAGCAGCTCCTGCTCCCCAGCAACAAGGGCAGTATCTAGCACAACTAAGAGCCTAGGAAAAAGCTCCAGATGATTATTTTAATCTGTGCTAGAAAACTCTCAGAAGTAAATATACAAACAAAACAAAGTCAGGAAGTAAAATATAAAGTAAATACCAATTTAATGGGTCAATGGACTGATTTATTTTAAATTAGTATCAAGCTGTTCTCAAGTGATTAGATTATATAAAAAAAACCCTTAAACTTTAAACAAAATGAGATTCCACCTCGGGCTGGATATAACACCTTATCGCCAAAGAACCATCAGCTAGTTCAGGCACCACGACCTGCCGCTGTCTGTAACATTACAGCCTCTATCCAGCACACAGTAATAAACAAGGAAAGAATTAACATAGACTTCAAAGGTGCAAGAAAAATACCCTGCCTGACATACACCTCTTCAAGCAACAATTGTATTGAATGGGCAAGTTCTTGAAATACAGACTCATGTTTGGCTTTTCAGTGAAATACCCGTTTCGTGATCGTAAAAGGAAGAAGATTCCAGCCTGTTACTGGTGTACAGATATGACACTAGCACCTCACCCACAGCCCACCCCTGAGCCAACCCACAGTGGAAGCAGACACCACTTCTCTCCCAGTGGGGCAGGTTTCGTACTCAGCAATACACTCCAGCTGCCTGTAGCTGCAGGGCAGCTGACCCACCCTGGGCACGCTGCTGGGATCCTCCACCTTATGCTATTATGGAATGGGATTACTGGTCAAGGTTCTGTACAGGAGTAAGAGAGCACAGAAATTCATACCCTGGCTTCCAGAACGGTGACATCCATTCCAAAACTCTGCAACTGGCGAGCTGCTGCCAACCCAGAGACTCCAGAACCGATAATGATCACCTTCCCAGTCTTCTTGGCTAAAGGAAGGGAAAAATAAGATACGGGCTCTATATGTGCATTACTACATTGTAAGCAGCCATGTTAAAATTACATTGAAGAGAGAGCAAGAACAAAAAGCAGCTTCCTTCTCTTTGGTAGTTCTGACAGAACAAACTCTCCAACAAAACAAATAGCCAGAAAAAGAAAATTGTGTACACAACACAGAAACAGTAAAACACTTCACCACTTTTCTTAATAAGACAGGTACAAGAAAAACACACCAGTAGTGCACCCATGCCAAGAAGAAACAGGAGGAGAAGCCCTTCTGAGGGACAACTGTTTGAAGAAGAAATTATTAATTACTGTGGGACAAAGTATCATAGTTTTACTACTTTCTGCCCCAGAAAAATAAAAACCTAGAAAGCACAGACAAGTTCAGCAATTGTAAAATTCAAGCATTGTGCAAGCACGTAACAGGTACGTACAACACTGTGTTTCTGTCTTTCGTTATTCAAACGAGGGACAAAGACAACTCATTAAACAGTGACAGTCACCAGATTATCTAGAGAAGATTTGAAAACAAGAATTATCCTTCTCAAAGTGATTTACATAAATACATGGCTTCTCCACACCAAAATAAAAGACATGAACATCTAGAGCCAGATGGTTTCCAGCTTTTTTGTCTTTTCTCAGCACTGCAATCCTAAAAAAAAACCACTCAAAAATTTTTCCTAAGAAATCACAGAACAATACAACAGAACTCCAATTAGAAAAATATTTTCAACTTTCTTACTTGGAAGGGGCTTCACTCTTTTGTAGATGCCGAAGTTGATAAGACCATGCCGCTCCAGATAGCTGTGTACTCTGTGAACAAGCACCGTATCACCTGAAAAAGACGTTAACGTTTTAAAATGTTTCTGTATCTTCAGCAGCACGTATATACTCAAAACATATTCACACACCAACGTACCACAGCAGCTACCCAGCAAAGTCACACCAAACACATCCAGCTGCCCTGCTGAAGGATCCATTTTCTTGAAGGAAGCTGAGGCTAAAGTCTTTTGGGAACCCCAAGCTGTGTTCCATGCTACACTGTGGTTCTGCACAGTGCCTGGAAGGCTGTACAGGGACCAGATGCTGCTATTCACCTAGTGTGGGAGAACGCCTTTTCTGAAATTCATCTTTACACAGAACTGTAATGGGATTTGCCAGTATTAAGCCAACCCATTACTGGAGCACTGAATTCTCATTTTTATTTTTATATCACAATAATTCCCCATTTTGTAATACTTGACGGTGTACATGTGTTCATTTCAGCATTATTTTCTTCTTTAGTTACTTTTTCTTTTTTCCCTTCTCTTTACCTGTTTATTGGGATCTTTTCCGAGAAGGGTGGAACAGCCTGCAGTGACTCCTTGCTCTTTTTACTGCCCTCCATCACGGCCAGTCTGTTCAAGCCTTATGCAACTTCTTAATGTCTCCCAGAAACATTATGATTAAGAAAACCTCACAGCTGCAAACCAGCATGAAGCTGTAGCAAACCTTAAAAGCTGCATGTGAATTGACCTGCAGGAACTTCTGTACCAACTCACCCTTTCACCAGATTTTTTAAATTCTTCTAAGGGTCTATTTCTTTACCAGCGAAATGAAATCTAACAAACCTGAAACAAAAGGACCCATCTGAAGTACCCTCTTGATTCTGAACAGCTTTTCCCCAACCAAAACTGAAAAAGAACAGCAGTGATAAGGACAGTAAAAGACGTGACTTACTATTGTATGGCGCTTCTAACTGTTGGATAGTTGCCTCAAACGTCAGCTGAATCTTTGGGTTATCCAACCAGAGCTGCAGCTGTATTTGAACAAGCAATACGACACATTACCTTAAGCAATGCAAACAAGGTGTTTTCCACATGCATGTTTGTTACCAAACACTGTCAGGAGATGAAACCCTCTGAGTTAAACTCTGGCAGTGCTATCCAAGCCGCACTGAAGTTTGCCTTCTGGTGTTCTCTAAGGTGCAATACAGTCCCTTTTCACTTCCTACACCATTTCAAGCCAGTGGAAACACACTAAGTTAGCAATCTCCTCATCACACATATAGCAGAACACACGCTGAAAGAACAAAAGCTACAAAACCAAAGCACCAGAATGCTCATGTGTACCAGCCTTCCTTCTACCTGCACAGCACGTGTGACATGCATGATTTTAATGCGTCAGCCAACATCCCACTTTTTACTTCCCAAATCATTCAGTTCTGGATTCCTTTTGTTTCCAGACAAGCTGGAAACACCAGTCTTGCTAATCTATCTCCTCTAACCTCTGGGAGCTCTGGGTATTCGCGCTCTCTTCAACACTTCCAAATCCTCTGGTACTGTGCCAGCTACAAGAGGATGCACGTTGCAGCTCACAGACCTCCCAGAGCTCTGCTGAGCGCTGGTTTACATCACCATTTCCTCCATCAGCTGTTCTAGAACCTCTGCTACCCTGACTGAAGGAGATCCTCTCTCAAGGCCTCCTCAGAAAGGAATTCTTGCTTAGGAATTTCTCCAAGTTCCCTCATAGCAAGTAAGTGCCCAAGACCAGCAACGATGCTTTTCTAGCGCAGCCCTGCTTAGAAGGCCCCTTCTAAGCCTTTCTTTAAATCTCAGTCATTTATTAGTTTCAGTGAAAGGCTTTTCTGCTTCCAAAGTGTTTGTAAAAGGATTACTCACTACACATTCTGAGCAAACTGTTTTCCCAGTGTTTTGGCTTGCCTTGGTCTGTGTTTACACACCTCATGACTTCTGAGAAGTTAGGTTAGTTAGAGGGAGATTTCACAGGTATACAAAAAGTCATGCTCTCAGCGTGAAGATGTCCACCATACATAAATTTAAAATAACTCCTTTCAGTTGGGTGCTCCCATGGTTAATACACTGTGATGCCCATTGATCATCCTAAGTCTGAAAAAACCTGAATGGTGCATAAGGTGTTTTCTTAACTACGGTACAAAGCCATTTTCAAAACAGCTCTTGCTTTCCTACTGTTAATTTTTCTAACATCACTGTTAAGGGTCGAGGGACCGAGGTACCCACTCCTCGAATTTCCTTAACGGACCCCTCTGTCTTGTTAGAGACAGAAGGGGTTTAAAGGGGAAGGAAGAAATTCACACCTCGGTCTGCGTTCGGAAAAGCTGAAACAAACTTTTAATAAACAATAAAACTACACAACTATACTCTATTATATATATGTATATAGTTACAAACCAAAGGGAAAGGAAGAAAAAAAAAAAGAAGTGAAGGTTTACACACACTGTTCCTTTGTCCAAGGTCAAAATCCTGGGCAGGCAGCCAACGACGAGATAAGAGTAGGAGGCTTCTGCCCTGCCGCTCCGCAGCTGCTTCCCAGGTGGAGAAAGTAAAATTCTGTCT
>NW_010418152.1:7923-10851 GCF_000710305.1 Buceros rhinoceros silvestris | reverse complement strand
GGCAGCCAGCAGTCTGGGTGCAGCCTGCTCGGGCCTAATCACGGCAAAGCAGATTCGTGGGAGCTCTCCTCTCTTCGTGAGAGTCCAGAAGCCGAGAGAGAGACCTCCCCCAAGCTGCTGCGTTTTTAAAGCCTTGACACGTAACATTGCACCTGACTTCCTTAACCACTTAAATGCGGAATTATCATATTTGCATGGAATAATTCTATTTGTCCATTTCCCAAAACAAGGAAGTTTCAGCTCAAACCGGAACAATCACTTAAGTTTTCTAAGACACTCTAAGTGCAGGAAAAAACCCTGAACCCTGGTTGATGCTGAGAAACACCATTTAAAAGCATCATCCGCGAAACCCAATGAACTCCCCAAAGAATCATTTGAATATTGTCCCTTATTTCTATACTTTAAGTTGCATGGAAGTTTTGAACTCAGCAGAAAGCCTACAATCATTCAGCAGCAGAGTTTCATTTCTTTAATGTTTTACAGTTTCTTTATGAAATCAAAGCTGGCCAAGTAACCACTCTGTTCTGAGTATCACAGCAAGTGAATGCTAAGCAAAGGAAAAAAAGCTGAGAAGTTTTCCTTATTCTAAGCAACATGTCTTTTAACAGAATTTTTAAGTATTCCACAAAGACTTAAGTTGAGATTAAGAAACAGAACATTTGTAGCAGCTTTCTGTTTGTTCACTTTTTAAAAGGTGTATTAGCTCAGTCTCTTAGTTTTGATGGTTGTTACGTCTGTGTTTTAGATATTGTAAATGTACCATAGGTTTGTTATGCTGCCTCATAGCACTGCCTCAGTCGAGGTGGATAACCCCTTCCTTAGCAGCTTAGGGCATGGTAGGATGCCAGAAATGAAACCCTACTGTCTTAAAAAACAAAATACCTACCAACTGTTAAGACACGGTAACTGTCAAAAAGTCTTTGCAAGGTACACAAGTGTCCTGCTCTTTTTCATCAATACTTTTACAACGAACTTACGGTGCGGTTCCTGATGTACAGAAACACCTTCTGAGTCTGCTGTGGCCCACTGATTATATCAGGGAAGCAGGCAGCTTCTTGAGATGTCATACGGTCGTGTGGAAGTCTACTCTGGAAAGCTGCACCCTCCACACCTACAATAAAAAGACAAGTTGTCTACAGGACAAAAAGGAACAGCTAAATAAGTGTGTTCACACTGCCCTTCCTAGCCAGCACACCTAGCCGTGAAGTGATATGGTGGCCAATCTCACGTCAGGCTTTCACTTAGTCCTTTAATTCCTTCTGCAAGACATGCAGATTCCCAAGTCAACAGTTCTCTGAATTGCAAGTATCATCCAGGGTTAATGAAAACGTTTTACTGCGGGGGCAGAAGGGTACAGAAAAATCCACAAACCTGAAAAATAAGGGGGGCAGGGGCGCGTTTCAGTGAAAGGTATATATAGTATCTATAAAACATAACTGCTTTAGATGTCCTTCACTTGGGTGGTTTCCAGTTTCTACCAGAATATGGAAAGCATTTTGGAACCTGTTCAAAGCCAAAAGACCTGTGAGATACCAGCGCAATGCCTTCAGTCCCCTCTCACCGGCTTGTCAAGGTTTCATTTCCACTCAGCACCTCCTCAGGGCAGAGGAACCCATCCTAACCTCTCCTTTTGCCTACCCTAGACATCAACAGCAGGCAGGGCAATGAAATGCAATCCTGCTTATGCTTCTGCTGTGCCCCTCCCCAAGCGCTGCCTACAATCAACAGCTACAGATTTCTGACTTTTCCTTTAAATGCTCCAAATGCAGAACATACATAACACTGAACACACACAGGAGACCTTTTCTCCATGGAAAGACTTCATTCAAAAAGGCACCTGTACTTTTACCAGTTCAAACACTGGCAATGAAGCTACGTACCCTACACTCCTCAATCTCCTCTGAAATGTTTATACTGTATATAAAGTATATAGTATACATGTATATAAAGCAACTAAGGCACAACTGCATAAAGTGCTACAGCACAAGTAGAGTGGAGTGCAGAAAGCCAATCTTGCCAGCACAGCCAGCAAAATGAAACACCGAGATGTGAAATACAGCAAGAACACTACAAATCTCCTATGTCCTAGGAAGTGACTTCAGATCAGGACAGACAGAGGAGAGGACATTCAATCTGGAAAGATATCAGCCAATACATCCCAAAGGGAAAAACCCCACAAGTAACAAGTTAAGATTAAGATCATTTGCTGAAACTGGAAATATTCGAACGATGACAATAAACATGAAAGAAAATATAGACTTGCATTGCGCTGCTCCAGTCAAGGCAACTGTTTGCAAGTCTGAAGATCATGTGCAGAGGTACACATCACCGCACTGGGGAGAGGACAGAGGAATCCTCTTCGGTCAGTTCTGGTGCAGACACACAGCCCTTCAACTTCCAAGCATTTTTACATCCCAAAGGTGAAGAAAAAAATTTAAGCAAGGAAATGGCTATGAGGTTAAAAAACCTCATTGACAAGCAAAGATGAGAAGATCTAACTGTGCAATGACTCCAAATAAACTGTCTATAATCATTCGCAGGAATTTTACAAGAGGAAACTAGTAACAGAGGCTACAGAGAACCGCAGGAAAGTAAAATGAAATCATCAACAGGAAAAGCTGACACACCCCCAGTGCTCCTTGACACCAATATTCAGTCATGATATGGAAACCCATAGCTCTGCTAGAATGTCAGCTCCTTCAGCACTGAACACCCCCCAGTACTTCTGTGTCTGACACTGGAAAACTGCACAAACATCTACACATGACCGTGTACGCTAAACTGTGCATGTAAGCCAAACCAATGTTACCAGTTCTCTGACACTTTAGGGATGTTAACTAATCTTAACTCAAGGTTCTAGATCGTCAGGTTTTAGCAAAAAGCTCAGCAGCACAATTTTCAGCGAATGGCCAGGATCTGAACTGCTGA
>NW_010418152.1:0-7830 GCF_000710305.1 Buceros rhinoceros silvestris | reverse complement strand
ACCCAACCCCCTCTTACAGGCTTATGCTAAAACGAGTGTGCCTTCTCCAAAACCAGTGACTGTCATGCAGTGGATCTGCTACCAGGAAACTCTCAGGCAACTAGCCAGTTTCTTGGAAAGCTCTGTGATCTATTCCTTGGAATTGAAAAGCCAGAGAAGCTGGTGCTAACAGCCCTGGAGAGAACCAAGTGAGGTTTTGTTCCAATACCTGAACTTCAAAACTGAAATGCCAGGATAGCACCAGATGAGCACTGGTATTCAAAAAAAAAAAAAACCCCTAAGACAACAGGGTTTGACACCAGGGTTTAGAAAAAGCCTAGCTACTATCAGCGAAGATACCATTTTATTTGGCCCAACCATCAGATGATCTTATAAGAACTAAGTGCCCTTGAATTTACTTCTGTAACTACTCAGCTCAGAGACAAATCAACGCGGGCTGATTAAATCCCCCTCATCCCACACTCTTCCTACTTGGGTTTCATGAAAGCAACGTGTTCTAGAGAGCACCAGTTCAGAACTGCACATGCTTTCCTTGGGGCAAGCAACTCTCTCATGACTGTGGGAACGGCTCTGCCTAGACTCATCTCCTCTGCACACACACTCACACATAGACTCGCTGCTTCCTGACATTCAGCATCAGCAACTAATGTGCTAAAATTTTTATTATCTTCTTCCCCACAGAAGAAATCTTGAGCAATGCTGCTCATTAAAGACTTACTGAAACAGCTACAGATGAAAATCACACTGAAGGGAAGTTATTTGGCTGCTGAATCGGACAATTACTAAAGCATACTCTCAACATGTACATAAAATGCAAAACACACAGAATTTCCGAACAGCCAATGCCAGCCTAAAAATGAAAAGGGCAATGCAAACTGAAGTCCACAGGCAGAAATTCTGTGCAAGTGGCAAGATCAAAACATAACTAGGCTCCCTTCCACGGAACAGCAAGAATGCACTCTCAGATGAAGTTATATTTGCTTCAAAAAGAGCAACTTAGGGGTACAAATAGGCTGTGGAGCCTCAACTCCTTTGTTAAAACCCTAACCCTCAATCGAGAGCGGAAATGGCAGAGCTGGAGGAAGATTTTCAGTAGCTCTCTAAATACTTAGGAGTAAAGAGACCCATCCAGTAAATTCAGCAGTAAGTGCATGCTGCTAGCACCAGTCAAACAGCAAATGCGATTCACAAGCCAGTCCGCTGAGCGGCGGACTTCAAATGTCCCCAACAGATCAACCTCCCGGGCTAACCACCAGCACACAGCTCAAACACAAACCTTTTCAAAAGGAAAAACAAAACCAAGGGAGCAAAAAGGTGCTCCATGCTAGATTTCTTCAGCAAATTAGAAAAAAAAATCTGCTGTGATAAAAAGCCCAGGGCTCTCCATGTCGTTCTAGGTGGTAGAAACTGCTAGGCAGCAAGTACCTTTTCACATGTTTGGACTCCTCTGAACCTGGAGAGGAGCGGAGGGATGAGAGATCGGCCTGAGACATTTCAGCACAGCTTAGCGTCCTGTTCTGCAGTGAGTACAGACCTCAACTGATGTTTGAAGACACCCCTTATTTTTTTTAACAGGTGGGAACAACTCCTGTATCTCTTGCTAAGTTCTGGACAACCACACCATGCGCACTTGCAAGCATCAATGCCTAACTTGGCGGCTCTTGCTACTAAGTGGCAAGCATCAAACGCCACCCTCACCTGATGCTTGGCCGTCTCCATACCCTCCAGAACTGTCGTCTTGAAGTCCTCCTGCTTGCCCTGTGGAAGGAAAGAGGAGAACTCAGGGACCTTACTCCATAAGTTAAACCATACTGGACATCAAGGCCCGGCAGTTGGCGTTTTAGGTATTAATTTTCACCAACTAACTAAACCCATGTTCTGAGAATCGCATCTTCTGGAACCTAGGTTCAGGGCCCAAACTCTGTCATCTTCTAAAGTGTTATCCATGTGACTGGAACGCTTTACACCAGACTTTATGGGAAATAAAGAAGTACAAAACATGTAGCATTCCTGGTGGCCAAATACTTATGATCAACTTCATTATGGCTGGGACATGAATAATAACTTTACATTTCTTACTGCCAAGATCTGGTGGATGGATACCCTCAGATTCTATGGATCTCAAACCACAAGAATTTGATAATCTTGCCCTTGATACTCCCAAGTCTCCACATATGCAAGGGACTACCTTGAATCATTCTGAAAAGCCTCTTACATTCAAGAGTCTATTCCTTTTTTTCCCCACAAACCCTTCCTTGAAGCTTGATGATGGAACCTTTTTGAAAGACTCAGACCCCTTATTTTGGCTTCAGCGCCCTTGATACACCGACAATGTTCTAACACACTAACACCACTTCCAAATCCAAGTCCATGTCAATACCATTGACTGATCAGTGATGTGATCAATACCCATCACTGAAAGACACTGGACTTTCAGTGTATGCAGGGTTGGAAATGTGAGGAAAAGCAAAGCACTCATCTAAAAGATCTGAAGAAGTCTCAGAACTACCTTAGCCCGCACGTAAGTCCTAATTAGCAGCCCTGACAAGACCACAACACAACCAGGAACAGAGTATTTCTAGGACAGGTATAACCGCAGCCACAATGTCTTCACGAACAAAGCTAACACAGGTCACCTCACACACTGCTCATCTACACAGGAGACACTAGCTCCAAGTTTAGCCTGTAAGCGATACTCTTCCACAGTCAGATGTTCGCCTGAAGTCCTGCCATCTCCAGAGAGCAGGAAGCTGTGAAACAGTACAGAGACGGCTGAGTGCTGGTCAGCTGGCTGCTCCTGCACCAAGGCTACTTCACACCAGGTGCTCCAAGGGTCAGCAAATTGGGTGTTTTCCTAAGTCCAAACAGTGCCCTCACCTCCCAAAACAAACTGCCGAGGTCAAGGTAGCAGATGGAACAGTCCCCTCCGAGAGCAGAGCTGTTCAAGGAGACATCTCCAAACAGGAAAGAGTAAGGTCCAACCTGAGGCTGAACCTGCAATTCTTAAGATTACTCTTTAGAGTCTGGGGCTGGCCAAATTTAACTTGAGTCTCTGAGGGGATACACTACCTTAAAAGAATTTCATCTGAACTACAAATGTAACCCCTGAAACAAGACACAAAGTGAACCAAATGTTTTCACGCTTCAATAAGGGGACTACTCTGCAATGTTGTAACACTACACATCTACAGATAAAACAAAATAGGAACTGAAACAAGAAAGCCATTTCCACTCAGCTACAGTAGCGGAGCAATAGTCAGTATTCTTATAAAGAGAGTGACCATGACAAACAATTGTATTTTGAGAGGCCTCAGAAGTCCCGAAGTCGAGATTCTACGAACTAATGTTGTGATAGCAAGAGAAAATTCCTCCCTTCACCTTCACTCCAAGTACTTTATCTGGCTGGGAGCACTACGAGACCTACTTCCTTTCTGGGAGAGACCAAGACAACTCAAACACTAAACTTGCACTCCAGCATAAGCCATTATTTGCAGGAAAAGTGACACTTGTGCCTTCCGTCAGTTCAGAACTTGTAAAGGCGCTGACATCAGCCCATGGCATTCGTTACCCCTGAGTTAGCACTGACGAGGAGCAGCGGGGACAGAACTGCTCCCTGTTCATCCACAGAAAGAAATCAGTATTTTCCCTCTTCTATTAACAACAGCAAAACCATTCTCAATGTTAAGTCAAGAAAAGCACCATCACCGTTGCTTGCTCAGACACGATTATAAACGCTACCCGGTCTGAGAAGAGAAGCCTGGAAACAAGGCTGGCCAGCGCAGGCTGCCTCTCCTTCCCCACGGAACATCTCATCCCAGCTGCAACAGGCAAACTGCTGATCCATATTAACATCACATTACTGCAGCTGAACACAACGTGTAGGAGCAGAACGTCGAGCAGAACCTCTGCAAGTCTCGAGGCAACAGAATAAGGGACCATGGGCTGAACAGCCATCATGAAGAAGGTCTACAAAGGAGCCCACTTCATGCAATTATCCACTGCCTTAACACAAAGAATAGTGGCACACGGTTACCACCAGGTACTGAATTTAACGAGCAAAACAGACAAGTTGGATGAAAGACAGAGACAGAGCACCACGGAGTTTGACTATTCACTTGACATTAATCTGGATCTCACAGTTCCTGGGAAGCAGCAGCTAGAAACACAAGATCGTGGTACCGCAAAGTAAGAATACTGACAAAACTAAAAAAACCAACCAACCAAAAAACGAGGAGCTGGCAACGAAACCTTCAGGAAGCTATAAAAATGAATTGCAATTTGGTGAGGGCAAACAAAAAAATCCTTAAGAGGAGAAAAATGGAAGCAGCAAGCTCCTTAATTTCAGAACAGGTATCGGGAAACAAGAACACAAGTGTCATTCGGCACTGAAATGGAGTTTTCTGCTGTCAGACAGTATTTCTCCAGTGAAGAGGAGGGGAGATGCTTTAAGGAATTAACTTAATCATGAAACACTTGTTAAACCTTTAAAAACTGCTCTGCAACAACATGCAGTAAATCTGGCGAATCCAGACTATAACAACCTGCACAGCCAAAACATCTGAACTCCCCAGAGCTGAACACGTTTATGGGAGCCACCCCACAAGGGCAGCATTTCAATGGCACAAAGTGTGATCCGTCACACCCTCCTTCTACAGTAAACTGCCCCTGAGGACAGGCTAATGCCACACCAGCTACTGGCACGCTTACGTTAAGATGTGCAAAATTAGGCTCTTTGTCACAAAAGGTCATGACCTGTAACACAGCAGCGTTACACCTCCCCTGCACTACCTATGTTCTTACAGGCTTGAAACACAAAGGAAATTACTAAGGTCTGCAACGAAAATAAATTCAAAGTAATCCACAAACAAACTTCCTGTATTTGGTTAAACTAAAGTATGCAATCCTGTTCTAGGATTCCTGTCTAATTTAATATTTCTCAGTGAACACTTTTATTTTTGCTTCAAAGAAGTGACACAGAGAAAACCTCTGTTAGGAACACTGCTGCTACATACAGCAGACCCCCTGCCTCTTCCTGCTAAGGGCTGTTTGATCGGAAGGTGTCGTGCTCTTTAACACTCAGCATAAGAGGACCTGATGCTCTTGACGCCTGCACTGATAAAGACAAAGACCGAGAGATCCACCAGTGTGTCTCCTTCCAGAAGCCTTTAAAAATACAGCAAGACTAGAGACAGAATGACAAGTGAAAAGTTGTTGTCTTCCTCCATCACTGTTCTGTGCGTTACCACAGGATTTCTAGGAACGGAGAAAGGATAAGATGACCTGAAATCTACTTCTTGCCAGGCAGCTAGATACAGCCTGTTCTCAAATCGACTGCATTTAGATGACTAACTACGGTGCCTGCAGAGTAACTGCTTAGCAGACTGTTGTGTGAACAGAACAGCATGAGTCCACCACTGCCTACCTTCCACGTTTCTTCCTTCGTGGGATAAAACACTGCACTTGACTGATTATGCCTCAAACTGATTTTCGTCACCATTCTTAGAGACACAAAATGACAACAGAGAAATATCAAAAGTGTTTTAATATTGGGTCTCAAGGATTAAACCCAAAGTCAAAGCTAAATTAAATAGTAAACTTAGATACTTTTCCTATTAAATTTCCATTTTTGATAGATCAGCTACAACTAGGGGCAGGGACGATTTTTATCACTGCAAATACTTCAGTCAAGTGTATGAGCTACAGTACTCCTGCACCAAGCCAGGAGCCAACAGCCACCGCTGAGGAGAGATTACAGGGGCAACTCCTAAGAGATAAAACACAGTCGTGGCTTTTAATATGTTCTCCGAAACTGAAGGCAAGTATTCCCAGACTGATGTCAGTCCTGCTGCCTACGCTCAAACTTGCCAGCCAAAAGGAAGCCAATTAAGAGCAGCAGAACTGAAGACTAGCGGTTATTCATACTGGTGACGAACCAGCAGAACTTCAGCTGCTAGGTTCTGCCTGTGGTCTAAACCCAACTACCACACACATCATCTCACGGCATGTCTCCGACAGGTAAACTTGGCAAAAGCATGATTTTGTAGGTAGAGTGAGACACCAAGAGCAGACCTGACTACTGGTGGAAGCTATAAACACCACAGAGGTAAAGAGTGGGTAACAAAACTTCTGCTAACAACAGAACTTTCAAAAGCTGCTTCCTCAACAAGACTGACTGACGTGAAGCAAAGCTTTACAACTGTCAAAGGCAACGAAGAAAACACTGAAGTTAAGCAAACAGTATCCAACCAGAACTTTAAGATTAGAATCAAAAAGTCACAGGAATCATTGCAGATTAAATCTGTTCTCCTGCACAGCAACACCCAACACCCAACTCCCCCAGTAAATCTAACCTCTTTTCTCTCAGAGGAATAAGTGAGTGCACGAGCTGGTGGCAGCAAAGTACCAAAGAGGCTGTTCTGATCAATGAGCTTCCAAAGACAAGTCACTAAGGATCACAAGAATCTAGGAGGAGAGGTTTGGCTTGGTTTGGAATTAGATCGTGCATATTCCCATCTTTATCAGGCTGCTCCTCTGTGTTTTTCCCCTCCTTCCACATATGGGGCCAGCAAAGAAAACACAGTAGAAAGATCATTCAAAACCAACAAAATCAGACATTCGCGATGCTGCATCTGACCTCACTTAATTTCTAGCGATAAAGCAGGTAAGTAGGGTCAGAGGAAAGGGCTTCTCCTTACTCACCAGACGGCTCCTCTGGCTCACTTTCATTCTCTTCTTCTGCAGGAGCTGGTGGAGGTGGTGGGGGTAGTTTTTTCTCTTTCTCAGCTTTAGCATTTCTCTCTTCTTCAGAGTAATACTCATCTTCTGAAAGATTTGCAAGACTCTCATCCATCTCTCTATACTCCACCTGTAAGAAGCACAGAGATGTCTGTAAGTCTCACTACTAAACTGAACACCACAAGCATCAAAACTGCTTACAGCTCAAAGAAAAGACCTGTCGCCTTGTCCACAGCCTTATTACAGCCACTGTATTATAAAATCTTCAACAGCTCAACAAGTTCCATGTGTTTTTAACTCTACTTAAAAAACTCTTCAGCATCCACTTGCCCAACAGTAGGAACTTTCTGCTCCTATCACGGCTAGTTTATATGTATTTGTCGTTTCATTGTTTTCTTCCCTTCCTTCACCTCCCTGTCAAACTGAGGGGTAACAAATGGCCTCTGTGTCCACTCCGTATGTTCCAACTTGAATTTATCTGTTGAACATGGGTGACCAGAACTGTACTCAAGATTTCCTGAGGAAACCCCAACAGGAACTAGCCCCACCAACAATTCCTATATGCAAAGGACCAGTCCAGCTATCACATCACGTAAGAGAAGAGCAAGACACTCGCTGCCACAGCTACAGTACAAGAGACAGAGTTCCTAAAAGTAATTTCAGCCTCCACATCAAACACACCCAGCTCTGGGAACAGCCAGGGTTGTCAAAATCTTCTGCAACAAGGTTTCTAAGAAAGCTTCCCCCCAAAAAGGTAACGTTTTCAGACGCTCAGAATGAGAATCACATCACACAGGCACAAATTATCAGAAGTTGCTCACGGCCTTTAGACTTCATTGCTCAATCTCACGTTTTGCTTTTCAGTTTAGTTTTTTTATTTTGTTTTGTTTTGTTTTTTCACTGCTCGGTATTTGACCACGAAGCCCTACAGAGTTCCGAGGGCTGCTGCAGGCTGCTCTCCTTGGTGAAAGGGCCCGAGTTCTCCCCGGACCTCACTAAGATGAGCTGTGACAATGTGAGACCTTCATCCGCATTAGCCTCCTGCACGTTCATCCCGGAGGCGGCCTCTCCTCCCCGGGGCAGCACCCGCACCCC
>NW_010418151.1:63879-74803 GCF_000710305.1 Buceros rhinoceros silvestris | reverse complement strand
TATATAATTCTTAATAAATAAATTAAAAGATAATTGATAACTTACAATTATCTAAGTAAATTGGAATTCAGGCTTAAGTTGTGTCACAAGAGAGAATTTTGCCAGTTATGTGTCTCAAGAAGTTGGAAAATCTTTGCTTCTCCCTTTACATTAAAAAAAATGCATTAAATAACTTCTAGGACTGGAAAGAATTGCTGCGTTGTGAAGGAGGGCACTACTCCATGTTTCTCTGCAGACTTCCATGTGCCTGAGGTCTCTTTCTGTCTTCAGTTTTACAGAGAAAGTCAGAAATAAACTACGTTAGAAAGGCTCCTAAGGCAGGAAAACAAGAGATCAGAACCATATTCTATTTTTTCAAGTGTGCATTCCCTTTATATAGCTTAAGGTCAGCAGGTACTCGCTTTACCTGCACATCCTGTGAGCCATTAACCGCAGCTGTAGTCGAATAAGCAATGGCCAGTGTCTATATACGATCGAGTGTGACATCCATCTGAAGAAGTAATTGATTCCGTCATCATTGATTTTACAGAGGATCGTGTTTCCCTTCAAGAACACTACTAAAAGCACAGTGGTAGATTTCAGAAATAATACATCCACTTAGCACCCTCTCTGATGGCTTTGCCAATGTCTGGTTAAAAATACTGCTGAGTTTTGCTTTTAGTAATGACTTCTGATTCCAGTGTCTTGCCACAAGCTTCACCAAATGAACATGAAAATGGTTGGCCAGCTTATCAGGTACCACTCAACTCTTGCTGACCTCAGTGTGGAAATTTCTGGGACAATGAGTGAAGCTGAATTTTCCCCCATCACATCTACTAAACAGAAAAAAATAGAGACTAGAAGATACCGTAACTTTTATCCAACAGTCAAGTGTGTCTGTTTTGTTTGGTATTAAATATAAATCCCTTCTGTGTGCCATTCTGTGTGCTTTCCAATTACATTTGTGAACATTTAATTGCTTTGTTCTCCTTATTAGTAGCAATTGCACTTTTTGTCCTTTTATTTTAGTGAATTATACCCCACGCCAAGGAGGCAACTCTTTTACTGGAGGTAAAATGCAAACACTTAGGTCACTCAATCTCTTGTGCATGAAACATTTCCTTTTCTGTCTCTCTATTTTTGGATAATTTTAATAAGTTTTAAAGCAGGCAAGATATGCAAACAAAAATGGAAACAAGCAAGCAAACAAGCCAACAAAAACCCCTCTGAAACATAGTTATGATGAATACAGCTGAAAAGTCTAGTAAGTCAAAATGTGATTCCAAAGAAAATTGAGCTTTGCATTTTAAAAAGCTACTTCTCCTCCTAGGGCAAATAGAAGTTGTGTATTGCAACATTTACAAGAAGTGCTGTGGGCTTATTTTACGAATGATCACTCTTTCTTAGAGTTTATTTTCTGGCAGTATGATTTACAAGAAATGAATTTTGTGATTATTTTATTACTGGTATACTTGAGCACTTCTCTGAAGTACTGAATGGTCTTTCAGTCAGTCATAAAAATAAGCTCAGGGCTAAAGAGTGGAACATATATTTCTGGGCACAAACATTTTTTTGTGTACAAAACACATTAGTTTTGTCTGTGAAATTGGGGTGGGGGGTGTTAATTTTTGTTTTTTGGAGTCAAACAAATTATTAACATTTTCCTTCCAAATATTTGCCTTTTTTTTTTTTTTTTTTTTTTTTTTTTTTTTGTCTTCTATTTAAGCATTGGCAGCCAAGCTTTATCGTGGGCTTGGTACGTCTGGTATTGAGGGAAACCTGTGCATTACAGCTTTCTCATTAATCACAGCACTTATAAAATGACAAATCAGAGACTTAATAAATAAATTACAGACTTTAATCATAGAAGATATTTATAATTTGTTGTATGGAATGAATGCACTGATATCGTGTCTCCTCCAGTGAGGGAGGTAGGGTGAAAGGGAAAGAAGGCTTGTAATAATTGCCTACTGTGTTCATTTAACTTTATGATGGTTCCTCTCAGGAGACCATAATGAAAAGATAAGAGACTAATGATCCATAAATTTAACAGAACCCAGATTGAACAATCTTTCAGTCTGACAAAATTAATTAACATTAAAACATATTTTCCTGAGATATTCCTCTCAACGATTGTGTATGAGTGTGTGTGAGAGAAATCAAGCCCCAAGATAAAAACATTCCTTAACTTTTTAGACTGCATCTTTAAACTTCCAAATATGACTAATTTCTGCTTTCACAATCTAAATTTGATACTTTTCATTTGTATTCATGCTTTGTTTTTCTAAATTACAGCTGTCACAAGTCATATTTCATACTTCATCTTTTACTTGTATCTACTGTCAGAACTACTTCAGTGACAAAACTAAGGTTTTCCTTTAAGGATTCTTTTTATTCTGATTATCTTTGTAGCAGCAACATAACCAAGGTCTTGTATTTACTACAAACCTAAACTAATCTGTATACTCAAACATAGAGCCTATATCAAGTCCCATCCATGTACAGACAGCTTCAATCCGTGCATGGAGCAGTTTTTAAGTCAGGTTGAATGGCCTTGTCACCTGCTATCTCCATGACTGTCATTTCATAGTGTGGGTATGCTAATGAGTATGTATGTATGCGGAGTTAAGTCCTCTGTGAAATCGTATCCAAAGGAGGTTTTATTTCCTTCCTCATAGTGAGTTATTGGCACTAACCAGCATGGGTAGGCCAGCTGAAAGCACCAGAGTTGCACCAGTAAAGCTGAGGTGACCAGTGCTTATATATGAATCTGTCCACAAATACAGGCTCACCTTATCTCATGATACATGGACCTGCATAAAACCTTGATGGGTTTGAGAGGTGAGCCTGTGCAAACCACATGAAGTTCAATGAGGCCAAGAACAAGGTTCTACACCTGGATCCAGGCAATCCCAAGAACAAATATAAGCTGGGCAATGAGTGGGTTGAGAGCAACCCTGTGAAAAAGGACGTGGAGGTGTTGGTGGTTGAAAAACTGGGTATGAACCAGCAATGAGCTCTTGCAGCTCAAAAAGCCACTCACATCCTGGGCTGCATCACAAGTGCGGCCAGCAGGTTGAGGGAGGTGATTGTCCCTCTCTACTCTGCTCTTGTGAGATGTCACTCAGAGCACGGTGTTCAGCTCTGGGACCCCCAGCATATGAAAGACATGGATCTGCTTGAGTGGGTCTAGAGCAGGCCATGAAGATAACCAGGGGGCTGCATCACCTCTACTATGAAGACAGGCTGATCGAACTGGAGTTGTTCAGACTGGAGAAGAGGAGGCTCCAGGGAAACGTTATAGAGGCCTTTCAGTACTTAAAGGAAGCCTACAGGAAAGATGGGAAGGGACCCTATATCAGGGAGTGTAGTGATAGGACGAGGGGCAATGGCTTTAAACTGAAAGAGGATAGATTTAGGCTAGCTATAGAGAAGAAATTCTTTACTGTGAATGTGGTGAGACCTGTTGCCCAGGGAAACTGTGTGTGCCCCATTGTTAGAAATGTTCAAGTGCGGGTTGGACGAGGCTTTGAGCAACCTAATCTAGCAGAAGACATCCCTGCCCATGGCAGGAGGATTGGAACTAGACGACCTTTAACGTCCCTTCCGGTCCAAACCATTCAATGATTCGCTGATTCTATAAAACAAGTGTAGCTATCAGGACCATTTGCTAAAATTATACCAATGCCTGTGTACAACACCACAACTTGTGGTACAACCACAAGTAATCATACCTGTATTATCTTTAACTTAGCTACTTCTCACAGTAATAAACTCTCAGGGGCTGGTGCTTTAGATTTTGCCTTATAAAGCTGAACTCATTCACAGGTGGCTTGTTCATACTTGCCTAGACATATTCAACCTCTATTGTACGCCTATGCACGCTGAAATCAGGTTTCTGATAGTACCACATAATAGATCTGTGGTTTTTTACTCATGGTTTTGGGAGGTTTTTTTCCATAGAAAGAAAAAAACGTCCAAGCAGTGATTGTAAAAGTTATGCATTATACAGACCGCAGATACAAATCCCACAGGTAGGGATTATGTAACAAAGGGCTGACTGGCTTGCTCATGCTAACTTCACGAATCGATAGGATAATTACACATATGTTGTACAGCTCTCTGGAGTTTTTCTTCTAATTTGGGCATATTTTTTTCTCTACCTACTGTGCTGCATGGCAGAAAATGTGTGAAATCATGATTATATCGTTGCTTTCTCGCCTTCTTTTGCTCAGTTTGTAAGAAGTAATTTCTTTCAGAAAGTAGTTCATTTTTGCTGTGTAAATTCTTAGTATGTTATCAATATTTTGCTTATTCTCCCATCACTTTTTAACGTGACAGCACTCCATATATATGCTGGAAGCAGTGCTCTTCATAATCATCCCCTCTTCAGAAAAAGCCATTAAGTCTACATTGTCACATTTTACCTTGATTACAAATATGCACATTTTCCATGCTGCTAGTATAAAATAAATGCCATGTATTTTTATTTGCGGCTCTAGTCAAAGTGGTTGATATTAAGGAACCATTAAGGAAACTTGAATCCCAGATCATTATTCATTCAACAGTCAAAAAAAAGCATCTGTGCATTAGATACTATTAGCACATGCATAATGCCAGATATAATGATCCCATTAAATCAAACTTGATTAATAGTTTATAAAGACGGAATTTATGTTATTTTTGGAAATGCAGTTTATATTATCCTTTTGCATCACTTTTTTTTTTGTAATCTGGCTCAGTGAAGAACAGCCTGAAGGCCTTTCCTTGGCAGGTATATAGAGTTCAGTCGATTCTGATCTGCTTCCACCTAGAGCAGGGAGGTACAAGGTCATTATACAGAGAAGACTAGATTTCTCCCAGCTACCATGTACAAAAATGTGTTTTTATTACCCAGCCTCACTTTAACTGTTCAGTGTCCTTAAAGGTTTCTCAAGCATTCAGCAAAAATTTCTGCTTTCTCTACCCAGCTGTCAAAAAATAATGGGATTATGTTTATAGTTTTAGAGGTGCTGTATTAATTAAATCAAGGTAATTGTAGACTTTGTTTCATTCCATTTGTAGGGGTGGAAATGGTGTAGGTGGTTGAGATGAGTTGTGTAGAAAAGGCAAAGGCTCTGTGCCTGATTTTACTCTGTCAGGCTTGGCCTGACACCTTATCTTTGTCTCATCAGACTTCTCAGGCAAAGGTTCACTGAAACCAGTTAAACTTGTAGCAGTCAGAGCAATTATTGGCTTCATTCAAAAGACTTCCATTAACTGTTTTTACCAGCTAGGACAGAAATTCCAGGACTTCAAATATAATTATTTCTTTTGTAGAAAGAAAAATAAATATTCTTAAAATTAGCAGGAGGCTTACAAGCAGGTGAAAATATATTGTTTATTAGAATGAGTGTGTATATGTTTTTCTTAAAACTTAAAATTATTTCTTTTGGTTTGGGTTTCTGATGAAGGAGTGTTGGTGGTTTTACTTGTTTTGGTGTTTTGATAGATTTATTTCGCTTTGCCCTGAAGGCTAGGATTACTGATATACATTATAAAACTTATAAACAACAGTTCCATATAGTAACCCTTGTCAATTAATATTCTGGGATCGTTAATGAGATGCAGAAAAATTTTGTTCTGTAGTTCAAAGTTCTGTGTTACATTGACAGTTGTCGCCTATTTTTAATACACGGTGTTTCAGATATTGAAAACACACTCATGAACGGCCATTTGTACGTGAGTGTGTGTGTGTACTCATTACACATGCGTGCATGCACGAGGAGCGTGCACAGCTTTAGCTCTCTCTAGAGCAAGGATAACATAGTATAGTGGTAAAACCTGTATTAGGTAACACTATTTCGTGGATTGATCTGACAGACAACGTTATCAAAGAACTCAGATCTTCTAATCGCAATGAGGAACATGGTTTTTTCCTCCTAGCAGTAGAAGGAATCATAATCACTGGATTTGGGAAATTATAGTTAAACTATATTCTGTTCCTTCAAAATATATCTTGATCTTTACCTCACAAAGATTATCTCATTTCTCATTTTAGAGTAGCATCAACCTCAAACCGCTGGAATCATCTCGGTGTCTTTTTGAATTCTAACTTCCTGTGTTGAAATCCCTTGTGTTCCAATAGACATCAGATTTTCAGATCATATCCTGAAAATATTTTTCCCTGCCTAGCTGTCTATTACAGGTTGGTATTTGCCTGAAAGAAATTGCTGCTAAGAACTAAAGCAAATTTAAACAAAGAAGCAGTTCATACAAAGAGAGGATGGACACTTGTCAAGGGGAAAGATTAACTGTTTCAGCCGGCAACACTCCCCTAAGTACAGAGCCTTCAGGAGAACTCTTAGTTTTGCTCACTGAACCACAAAACTGAAGTACCATGGAAGAAACCCAGACATGCAACAATGCCAAAATGTGTATTGGACTATACTGAAAGGCTTCAAAATTACTGTATTTACACAAGGGTATTGCAGACAGAATAAATGAAAATTTTATGGTCTAAGAAAAGAAACACAATTTTAGTTAACTAGCATTTTTTCTACTGCTCTAAAGCTTTTAATGGGAGCGGAGGGAATTTGTACTCAGTGAAGTAGATCAGTGAAATGATAATTTGTCTTTGAATGGAGTACTTTTATCCCATTAATTTCTGCCATTATGGTGTGAGATAAGATGTAAACCAGTGACTAACTGAAAATTAAGGCCCCCAAAAAAGAGGCAATGAAACAAAAGAATGAGCTTATGCAGTATTATACAAAATGTATACTAAAATTAATTTTTACTCAACCTTTTTATTGTAGCCACTTTTAACCTCAATTCTTTATGCACTTAATCATGCCTGCTTCTGCTATATTTAAATATATTCATTTTACTCATCAGATCTCTTTTTAAGGATATTTGATTAAAATCCTTTCTTGTTGCAGTTGAGAGGAGAAAAAGGGCATTGTAGAGGAGATAAGCCTTGGGTGAATGTATGGCATTGAAAGCCTTCCTTCCTGATACACTGCAAATGAAGGAATCATTTAGTGTAATAGAGAAGAAGCAGAAGAGAATACTTTAGCTTGTGTTAGTTGCAAAATTAACCTGGCACTGTATACTGACTGCTACTATCCTTTTTCAAAGAAGTGTAATCACTGTGATGTTTTGAAAGTACATTTCAGGATAACATGAATTGGAAAGAATCATAGACATATGTTGAAAGAATCTCTGCAGTTCATGGCATTTCATTCAACCCATTGCACTGAAGCTGAATCATGTAAAACTACCATATGCTTGTCTAATCTGTTCTTCGAAACAGTGAAGAATGGTTCATCACATCCTTGGGTACCCTGCTGAAGAGCCTCATTACTCTTCATTAGAACATTTTTATTGCTCTAAACCTAAAGTCTTTGCTGATTTCTTCTTGTCCTTCCCTCTATGTCTGTGAGGAACAAAAGTTCACCTCCCTTTTTATAACTGTCTTTTATGTAATTGAAGATAGTTATGTTTACTACTAGCCAGCCCATGTCTAAATACATCTACTTTTTCTCCTAAGCCATGTTATCTAAAACCCTTTTCATCTCCATATTTTGTCCAGTGCTCCTCTCTGGACTCTGCAGCTTGCCAACATCATTCTTAAGAGGAAGGTATCCAAAATGAGCCTGAATCCTCCAGCTAGGGACCTTGCTGCACCAGTAAACAGGACAAACATAGCTACCTCTCTTTTCCTGTGTAGGACCTCCTAGAACACATCCTGAAGTGAAACCTGCCTTTACAACAGCACTGACTTACAAATTTATAGTATGCTGCTGATCTGTTTATGCCCTTAATACATTTTCTACCTGGCTGATTTTTCCCCACTAGGATGATACATTCAGTTGTGTTGGGGCAGTTATCCTCCTTGAGTACTTTCCGCTAGTCTTTTTGATTTCATCTTGTTGAACAATCTTATTAAACCATCTTGTTAAGACTGTCCAGCTAAAATTGCTCAGTAGCTATGATTTGGAAAAGCAAGAGTTATGCTTTACTAATCCTTTGAAGATCACAAGTAAATCTTTTCATCTGGGAAGCCAAACAAACTCAGTCTGAGTTTTTGAAGGTCCATCCTGGCTTCTTGCCATGATTACACACGCAGATTGTTATTGCTTTACTTCTTTCCATAGTCTGGCCAGTCAAAACTCTACATAAGGGCTCCAGGTTCTGCTGCAATGGGAAACTGGGAAAAAGAAAGTACTGTAGAATAAATCAGGTTTCCCAGTGCTATATTCTTCAGTTTTCTTCAAGTTTGTTCTCCACTGTTACCAGCAAAATTAATCCTTGAAAGTGATTATTATTCATGAATGATCAGGGCAGAATTTCCATCTGACCACCAAATCTTCCCACTGAGATGTTAGTTCGATAAAATACATCATAGCATCATCTCCCTCCTCACATTGCAAGAGGATTAGATTTAATGTTCACTGGGTAGATTTAATACTCACTGGCGGAAAAGATGATGGTAGACAAGTTCAAGGCAGAACTGAGTACCCGGAGCCATATGGCTGTGCAAGCGGAACATTTCTGTCAGGAAAATGTACTTTACTCACATGCAGTCAGAAGGTAAAACTGAAACAAGAGGCTTTCCTGTCCGTTCCTCAGCCATTCATTCCTTTTTCCTCTGCTGGAGTTGCTGCAGTGTTGCAGATTGATGAGATCACTCTGTGTGCCTCGATCTTCTAAGAGAGAGGATATAAACTTCTAGTAGAGACTTGAGCTTAAGCAGGAGCTGGAAAGCTATTTAAAACTGATTACATGAAATAATATGATCATTTGTTGAAATGATAATCAGGAAATGTTATTAGCATCAATGTTTATTATCACTAAAGCCAAGTCAAATCAGCTTTTAAATATATAATTAAATGAATACTTCAATAATTTTCTGAGTCTGGACTGTGTTTTAGCTGGGAATCCCTGGGAGATTTCCAAGCCAAAAATATATGTAATGGGCCCAAAGCTGATGTGGAAACATAGTACTGCTGCAAGGAGCATAGAACACCCAGACCTGTGGAGTCTGTGGAGTGAAACCCAGAGCAGGCTTTGAGGAAAATAGGCACATGCAGTTACAATCCGACTTGTTTCACCATATGCCAGGAGACTGAAGCCATAAATATGGATTTTATAAGTAAAACCATTTAAATGAACCATTTGTTTCTTCTTCTGAAGAATCAGAATTATTATGAAGTCATTAATACAATCTTGGAAAAGTGTTTGTTTTGTGTTGCGTTGTTTTTGTGCAATAGTTAGTAAATATCTTCATGAAGTGAAATTTCCAGAAAAACAACTGGAATGAGACTAGAGAAGAAAAGAGAAAGAATTTTTCTTTTCACAGCAGTAAAACCGGTAATAAAATAATGCTAAATTTGGAAATCTTCTATGACAGGTTTTCAAACACTGAGGAATCTCTAATGTCACTTAAATTAATAAGGTGTGCATTACAACTACTTTTCCCTAAAAATACCAGCTAATTTTATTTTCATTGTACACCTATAATTAAAATATATTTAAAAAGTGAACTGCTCATAAGGAAAGTAATTGGAGAGAACCTTCTGCTTTTTTTTTTTTTTGTAGGTAAGAAAAGAACATTAGTCTTATTAAATGCTTTACACTGAATTTCAAAGCACTTTACAAATTATCATGCTATTAGGTTAATTCTTCTATTCAGTATTAATTGGCTGGGAATTAGAACCCTCTGGAAAAAGAAGCAAGGGAAGAGAACCAAGGCAAAGACATCACAGTGCAGAATCTTGTGTTGTAAGGCAGAAAAATAGCATGACTTTTTTTTTTTTTTTGTTGGTGATAGCATTCACGGTTTATCCACAGTTATATTAAAACAAAAAGGCAGAGCTTGTAGGCTGTTTAATCTACAGCATATAGCTCAGTGTACTTTTTTCAGGCTCTCTGATACAGCTTAGTCTTCCTAATTCATATCTTTGGTTCACAGACAAACAGGTGAGGGGAGGAGAGGCACTATAGGAGGGCATTGGTCTGTAGAGATATTAGGTCTCTCATTTGTATGTAGGCACATCCACTGGGGAAACCTTGATTCTTTCAATCCCAAGAGATGGCTTGTTATTTGCAAACTGTGATGTTGCAACTTTTTAAAGTTCCTTGTTTGAATCTCATGGTCCACCTCCCGTTTAACCTGACTATGTCTCTATGTGGTTGTGGAAGTGGCAAAGCACAGTCTTAGCTCGGTCAGCCCCAATAGAAAAAAAAAAAAACCAACAAACAAAAACCAAACCAGGACAAAAATGCTGTGTAAAACAAGTCATCAGGGTGATTCTCAGCATCTTTCAGGGACCAGCAGGTCCTTTTGGTACTACGGAGAAGAAGAGCAGCCTGACTGATGGAAAAAGTTTTTACAGAGACAGTTACTGTGATGCCTCACAGTATATCCAGCTTCTATCTCCCCACTGATGACTACTCAGCATGTTTAAAATGTGGGAGCTTCTTGTGTGTTGCCTGTGCATCCTCCTTTCTTTTCAGGACCTGCTTTCCATTTATTCCTTTATCTGATGAAACAGGAGGGTGTGATTACCTACAAGCATAGTGAAATTAAAGATGAACCACTAAGGAAAAAGCACCAGACAGCAAAATAAGAAGGGAAAAACCCCAAAGCACAAATCCTATACTGAACCGGTTGTTCTTAAAGGCTTTGATATAGTAACTACAATTTGTTTGCCTCTTATGGTTAAGAAGAACCATGATCTGTGTCTTAAGAAAAAGTTTGTAGTAAGTTAGATAGTTGTAAATATATGAGTACATTGTTACAGTAAAGTATGTGATGTTTAATGTTTTTCAAACAATGAGGAAAAGAGATGCTTTATTTACATCCCTTCATGTTTTCTTAAAATGAAAAGACAATTCAAAAAGAAAAGGCAGAACCTAGAAGTGTCTCTTTCTTCAAAAATGAGTCACAACTATATGATCG
>NW_010418151.1:41912-63778 GCF_000710305.1 Buceros rhinoceros silvestris | reverse complement strand
GAAGATAAATTTATATTATGCAGGTAAAAGATGGAGTAGATAGGGATGTCAAGCTACAATTTGTACAATCAGATACAGTTTCAGTACAATCAAATATAGTTTTGATTTATGATTCCACTTTTTGCTAGTAATGCTCTTTGTCCATAATATTGTCTCACAATACCTGTCAACAATTAATTTTGCCCATATAAATCCTGCCTATTTCAGAAATGTGTGTAGTCCATTATCTGTGTTCATCTCTGCATAGACTCTTTATATTATGATGTTTTTCTTTGCGTTTTATACCCATTAACTCATGGATATAACAGGACTGTTAAAAGGTGGCAATATGCCAAAAATACCAATAAGTGCCTGGAAAACAAAAACAGTATTTAAATACTGACTGCCCACATTACCCCAAGGTACTTTAGGATGAGTTTTGTCAGCAGGTTGGAGTTGGTGATCATTCCATTCAATTCAGCCCTGGTGAGACATGTCTGGTATGATGGGCTGGTTCTGGACTCCCCAAGTACGAGTAAGATGGAGATTTACTGGACTGAGTCCAATGTGCCATAAAGATAACTAAGGTCCTGGAGGATCTCTCCGATGAGAGACATGGAGTTCCTCAGGCTGGAGAAGGCTTAGGGGGATCTGAGTAACGTGTATAAATACCTCATGGGAGGGAATGAAAAAAGGAGAGTGAGATTCTTCTTGGTGATGACCAGTGAGAGGACAAGAGGCAAAGGGCACAAACTTAAGTACATTAAATATATTAAATTTAAAAATAATGATAGTGATCATAATGGGCGTTCATCATCTCACCCTAATGAGATGTGAGAGTGATTCAACATTGGAAAACAGTGCCCGGAGAGGCTGTGTAGCCTCCATCCTTGGAGATACACAAATCCCAACTTGACATGGCTCTGAGCAACTTACTCTAGCTGACCCTGTTTTGAGCAGGGGATTGGACTAGTCAGTCTTGAGAGGTCCTTCCCATCCGCAAAAAATCTGCTGTGAATGGCTCAGCAGACACACCAGTCCTTTCCAGAAACCTGAAAAATCCAGGGCAAGTCCTTCTGTGCTTTATATATTACCCTGGTGGCAACAGCAAGAGCTGGTTCTTGTTCCAGTCTTAAAACTAAGATATGTAATCTTCAAACTTGTTTCTTTTTCGTAGTTTTTGTTTATTTGTTTATTTCTTTTTTGGTTTTTCCTTTAAAAAAAAAAAATTGTCTCCCTGGAAGAATGGTTGCTTGTTTGTTTCTTTAGCTGTTGCTATTTTAGTTTGTTCTTTCTTGCTGTTGCCTGTGGAATACAAATTTGGAGCAGACAAATGAAGTGAGTTTTACTTCACTTAACTGTAGCAAAGATATTTAGATGTAGCTTTCTGCTGCCCTTTTAGGTAATGGCCTGGCATCCGGTTCTTGATCTAGCATGGGGCAGATATACTGAGTCCTGTGTCAGCTCTGTCAACCTTGTGCAGATGCCTTAGATACCAGTATTTCATTATAATAAAGTACAATGCTAATATCCATTATCTTTTTTTAGCCTGTCGAACTACAATCATATTTATCTTTCAACCTTGGTCTTTTAAAACATTTTTCTTTAAGCTCTTCTTGTCATTTTAAATGTCTCTGTTTTATGTGGTGTAAAAGTATCATCATCATGGCTTGGCTTCATGAACGAAGATTTGGGAAGGGCTTTACCCACGCTTACTGCAAGCACGCTGATGGCTGACAAGGCCAATGCAGGACAGGCAAGTCCGGTTGCAAAAAGCACAGTGGAAGGTCTTACACCTTTTCACCTGCTGTTTTGTCCCTCACCTGTCGCTACAGGGCTTTGCAAACGTGACTATAACCTTCGGGCCTGCGTGGTGGATTTTTTAGGTGAGGCGCAGCGTGCGCGGAACTGGCTCCACCCTTTACACCTGAGGTTCATCTGCCAGGGCCCAGCGAGCTTGGACGGTGACAGCGGAGTCCTCAGGTTGTAGGTTTGTTTAGAGTATCCTTCTCTTAGATGGAGCCCTACAGGGCTAAGCGAGCTCCATCTGCCCGGGTTTGGAGTCAGAGTTGTCCTTCTCCTAGGATGGCTGCCCGAAGGCTAGTGAGCCCATCCTGCCCGTGGACACACTTTGTCTGACCCTTCAGCTGAGACCTGTCTGGCCTGGGAGACCCCACCGGAGGCACACGCCACCACCAGCACAGCTCTCAACCTCACAAGGGCACGCAAGCTCCTTCCCCACAGCAAGGGGGTGCCCGTGGAAGAGTGTAAAAGCATAGTGTCTTTCGAAAGATACAGAAATAAGGTATGTGCACTCAAGTAACAGGTCAGAAATTTCATGTCACAAAGGATTAATTATGAAGGTTACCACATCAAACTGGCATCAAACACTTTAGAACAGGACCTCATTTCATCACGCTGTGATGTGCTTACTTATATTTAGCTGGAACTATTGGACCTCTTAATTTACCCGACATAATGCACATAAATGCTGAAGCACAAACATTTTATCATATAAGTTACCGGCATGAAACTTGTATAAATATGCAACTAAATCAGGGCCTGAGTAGTTTGTCTTAGTCTTCCCCCTGCTTAGCTTTTGCACTGCTAGGGAGATGACAGGGAGCAGAGCTCCGATTCACAGCCTGTCTTGTGGGCTGCACCTGTGTCTCCCAACAACCCATCAATTCTTTGTTGAGCTGGTGAGAAAACTGCAGCTGATCCTGTAATAAGTGCGAAGAGGTTCAAAACTGTCACTAGACAAGAAATAAGCTCATTACTAACAACAACAACAAAGTATAAGAATGGTCTGGAGGAGACTCTTAGGAAGAACGCAACTTTTTTTCGAAGTTTGGGGATAGAAGATGTGATCCTGTGGAAGTTAAAACCTTTTGCAGCAACTTTCATGAAATTTCTTTTCAGTGTCTGTTGGGAGCATCCCTAAATCTTAAATGAAGGAAATCAAAGGTAGCATTCTATGGGCTCAGTCACAATTGCAGTTTTTCTGTTAAGTTCTCAAAGAGATGAAACAGAGTAAAAGAAAATTTGGACTGAGAAAGAGAAATGAGATGTTATTCTTCCGGACTCTGTGGGACTGGTGGGCAGCCCAGCCATTGTGACAAGGGAGCACTGAGTTGTGCCCCCTTATTTACATTTTACATTTACATTTGTTGTATTTGTTAAACTAATATTCCTCTATTTAAAATGCCGCAGTATTTTACAGGAATTACCCACAATTATTAGAGAGCCAAGGCCATTATTTAACAAAGTCAATGAGATGCAAATGAGCAGAGTGTAGATTTATAATAAATGTGGTTACGTGTGTGTGTGCGCGGTGTGTACGTGTGTGCTTAAAACAACAGAATTAAAACATTAGTTTTTACCACAGGCCAGCTAGGGGACCAAAAGCTGCCTGCACCGTAAGCTCCTGTGATGTGTGTGGCTTCAGAGCGGGGAATGCAGCAAACCACTGCTGATCCCGAGCTGTGCACCAGCACTGACTGCTCCTGCAGTTTGAAACAGCACCATCAGCTCCTCCAGCAACCACTCGAACCATGTTAACACGCCTAACCGTGGTCGTGCTAAGCCCTGGCTGTCCGTTTGTGCCTGGGACCTGCTTCCAGATCACTGTTTTCTTTACACAGATTTTATCTAGCAACGGGCCATGTTCCCAGCGCACCGCGCCTAGGCAGTTCCTTCCCATGTCGGGATCAGCTCGCTACTGTTGTGTGCAGAGCCAAATGGGATTGCTTTTGAACACGATCTGTTTGAACAGAAGTTCATTAAATGTGCAATAGCTTTCTTTACTATAAAATACCAACAGCTGAAATAGTAGATTGGTTTTTTTAAGTATTTATGTTTCTCAGTACTTGGAAGCTTGGACAGTTCATGTTCATGCTTTGCCACTTCTACTAAGATTTGCTGATATCTCAAAAAGAAATATATCAGCGAAGTTTTTAAAGACATGGTAAAGTTTCCCAAAGTTTCTTTTTATTTAGATTTCATGAAAATATTGAAGAAGTTACATGAAGATCAAAAAGGTCAGAATTGACTTTAGAATCTAGAAATACTAAATATTTAATTGAGTTTATTTTTATGAGGCAGTATTGAAAAACTTTCCTGATTTTAAATGTTGCACTATCCTAGAGGCAAAAAAATTAGAAAATCTACCTCAGCCCTTCTTTTTATAGAAGATGATACAAGGCTAGCTCTCTGTTAGGTGTTCTTTCTTTGATTTGTAACAAAACTAATAGAAAGATTAGAGGAAAATAAAAGCAGAACTCTGCAAATTTGTCCAGAAAAGTTTCTGAATCAATAAAATATGAAAAAAACTTCAGCAATTTGACATACGGGGATAAAGTTCAGGGATTTTAGTAAGTCCTGGCAATGGATGCAATCTTTCTTTCATTCCAGGATATCTGTAAATTCAGATCCCACCACAGGCTACTGAGTAACAACGTACACTTGTGTAACAAGTTCGTTTCACAAAAGGTGGTTACTAGCCATAGCAGTGGTTTAAAAGTAATTTTTTCTCTCTGCTCAGAAGTATGATTTTGACATCTAAGGCAATCCTTTTACTCTCATAGTGGCATTTAGCCAAAGTGAGAAGCAGAGGTATGGATGCACCCCTTATTCCTGGTGTTCAATATTGTGGTCACCCTGAAACCTCCGTCAAGGCACCTGACCATATGGGGGACTGACTGAATTCTTCCAGCGGGGTAGTAGAGTCCCCTCAGGTTTGTGTGGTGAACTTCTGCACACTGCAATGCTGAAACCTCAATGGCCAGATTTCTCCCTGATGCTCACTTCCAGTTTCTAGCTTGACCTGTTTTACTCATGTAAAAACCTGTGCTCTTCACTAAGGTTTTACCTACAGCCAACACCTCAGTCCAAGGTCAGCTCTGGCCTAATCTCACAGCATAAGAGACCAGATGTACTGTATGACTATTATAACTGTATTAAAACAACACAGAGAAGGTCATGTTGTGAGGACCATCTTTCTTTCCTTAATTATTGTAAACATTGTGGGGATTGGAGGACAGCAGCCCCAGCTCAATCAGTGACGTCTCCTTGAACAGGTACCAAAAGGAGGGCTAAAGGGAAATGTATTGTCTGCTGATATGATGGGATCTTGGACCCTTAAGAGACTTCTGCTAACTTTGTAGTCACCTATGACTTACTAGAGGACTAGATTTCTCCTCTGGAAAGGTACCTGCACAGGAATTCAGACAATTTGAACGTGACTTTCTCCATCTGCTTGCTGCTCTGGTGTAGGAGCGGCAGAAAAACATGCGCTGTCCTAATCACTCTGCTGTGGGTGAAAAGTACAGCTCAGGTCTGGTAGACAGAGAGGAAGTTTAACTATGCCTAGAGCAAATCATAAAGCCTAATTCTGGTGTCATGGGAGCCTTAAAATGGACAAAAAGACCTGTACCATTTTGACACCTTTTGGAACTTCAAATGTATACCAAAAGTTTTGAATCACACCAGTTGCAGCAGGAACAAGTTTCATGATTTCCACTATGATGTGAGTTCTCATTCATAATAGGAATATTTGTTACTGCTATCCCGTACCAGGAGAGGAGCAAAGTGTAAACACTCTTCTTAGTGAATTGTCTTTTCCTATTTATATCAACCAGGCTGTGCTAATAACCTGCCCTCTTTTCTGCCTTTCATATCGCCCTTTCAGCTTCAAAAGAAGCCAGGGTAGAGTCTTTCTGTGACTCCCCTAAAAGTACATGTGTGAAATCTGGGGAAAAAATACTAAAATTACCCAAACAATTAACCTGTCAATCAGCAATCCCCTCCAGTGTATGTCCTCTCTCTCCTTGACAGAGCAGGGATTGTGGGGTGCTTTCCTCTCAGGGTCCTTACGGCATGCAGTTCAGGCTAATCCAACCATTTCAGTTTGTGATTTTCTACTAATAATTCCTATTGTATAGCTGGATGCACGCAGAGATTCCTATTGACTATCTAATTGCTGATTTTTCTTTTTTTTTTGCTACTTTAGCTAAATATATGATTAGGCATAAACTCTAACTGTAGCAATCTGATTACTAAATTCAGACAAAGCAAAATAAGAAAAGCTCATTATTTCTTTCCAACTTCACAATCAACAAACATATACATTGCTTTTACATGTTTATAATTCTTCACCAAATTTTTCAGTATCTGTCTACCAGTGGCTAAGACAGAAGTTTAAGTCATCATGCCAAGGTTTGGTCCTATTGCTCTGTAAATAGGAGAAAGTGAAGGATACTTAAAGATTTTTTATTCTTTGGTCCGCAGACAAAGTCTGTCTTCTTTCATCTGCAAATTTAATGAGTATCTAGTGAAGACACTAGAAAGCTTAGACTTCAGAAAGTGCTTGGATCTAAGACTAGTTAAAAGAACTTTTAAGTCTCCTTTATAGTGGTAAAACTGGTGACTTTGCTCTGTCTCTTTTACCAAGAAAATTTTCTTGGTAAATGCAAACATTATTAGACTGCTATCAAATTACTGCTAAGTCTGAAATGATAACACCTGTAATGCCAACAGTATTTTCTGTACAACGGTAATTTCTTGCCTCCAGCAAGACCTCGAGCAGGGTTGTGTTTCTCGGAGACACTCTTTACTTCGAAGTCAACAGGAGTAGCAATGATAACACATTAAAATGCCATCATGATGCTTCATTACCAGCTACGATCACCATTAGCACATTGTTATTATATTGTGTATATGCACGTATCCACTCACCTATCTGCCAAACTTGACAGATCACCCTATCACATTTAATTGTTATGAATGATCTGAGAGAAAACCTAGTTGGAGGAAGAGAGCAAGAGTGGAAAAAAAGAGATTCTATTACACTGGGGTTTCTTCCTCTGCCGCTTGTTTTGTGTACTTTTGATATGAAGAATTTGTTGCATTATATTCCTGAAAATGAACTAAAAAAATTTTAGCGACATAGATAATTGCTTTTCTCTGATTCATCCAAGTTTGCTAGAGCCAAACACTCTAAAAATATTTTTACAGTTTTCTTCCAATTGCAATAGTTTGGGGATTATTTAAAAATATTCAACAAACAAGTGCTCTTAATCAGGTGAACAATGAAGCAATGTGTGCCATTACACTAGGTAATCATGCTTCATAGTCAACAATCAATCCAGACTCGTTTGATTACCAGATACCTCTGATAGCTATAAATAACTAGGCAGGATGATGAATTATTTATAGGAAAGCCAGCGTTTTGCATCTCATGGGCAACATTCCCCAAAGCATCTTAATCCTATATGTGCTCCTTCAACGCTGTCTTCATCTTCAGGATTAGCATCCTTTCCGCCCTGTCAGATGTCACATACATTTAGAAGGATGTTTCTCTAGATTTGTTTAATCACAGACTACTTTTTACAGTCCTCTCTATTGTGAAACCCATAAACCCCATAGAGTGTCCCCCACACACTCTGCACTGCTTGAGAATGTTCTATTGTCAGTCAGATCTCTTTCTGTTTACTATTGGCTGCCAAGTAGTAATGCTTAAAATCTCATTTCAGATGTAATCCCCAGCCCTCCCCGCTCTTGTTTCTTTCTGGAAGAACTCTAAAATATGATATAAAATTCTGTGAAAGCCAGAAACTGTTATTTATGTGTTCTTCTGAGTACTCAGTCTTCTGCAGAAACATGTTATTCTATCCAAATCTCCTGTGTAACACAAATACACATACAGGATCATTTTTCAGCTTTTCCAGACATGTTAAACGACGGTGAAGCTTGAACTGAAGAAGTATTTGGTCTCAAATTTTTCAATTTTCTTCTCTAAATCTAGTTTTAAGCTTGGTAATTTGTAGCATTCTTTTCATGCAGGTTTTCCCATGTTAATACCAAGGTGTAACAAGATACTAACTTCTTGTATTTGCTTTTGAAAGTAATCTGTGCAGCGGAAGTCTCTTGCTCTTATACTGACTATATTTGCATTTGTGCATTTTAACATTCCCCTCTCTTTTCAAGTCTTACAAACAATTTTCTGCCTCTTCTTTTTTACTACTTGCATTTTCATCTGTTCAGCTAAAAAGGACTAAAGAATTCCTAGAGGAAAGCAGAAGTGGTGAGATACCAAGGACAAAAAAAAAAAAAAAAGAAAAGAAAAAAAGGAATATTCTGTGCAGATGTTACCCAGATGTTCTAGAGTTACCCAAGCTAAAATAACCTTTCTCAAGTCTGTGCTCAGTTGCTCATAGCAAGTCTGCTCTTTTTATAGAAAGTAAGAAGCAACGGACATTATTTTCAGTGGAAAGAGGTCCTCTTAGAAGTCGGAAGTGGGATGCAATTCGTATTATAGTTGCAGTGAAATAACCTATGTAATTTTAATCTCAAGCAGAATTACTTCTGAAAAAAACCTGGAAATGCAATATATTAGCATTAAGAGTGGCTATTGAAGAGCTATGCAAATGAAAAGGCCTTATTACACTTGTGCTCTGTCATATGATAGTAAAATTCTGAAATCAGGATTTCCATTACCATTGTTTCCACCTTGATTTTGAGTGGTTTATAGTTCATTGGTGCAAATTCACTGCACCAATTTAGCATACAAATTCTAACCCACAAAAAAAAAAAATTCTTCTAACAGAATACTTTTATTAAGTTACAGGATCCACACTCAAATATCTTATACAGGCATGTTTGCTGCTTGTTCCTGATCCTTCTTAGAGACAAGAAATCTTTCTATTAAAAAAAAAACCAACAGAAAAAAACAAAGATGTTTTCTCCTAAAAATGCCACCTCTTTTTTCTGTCTTAGCTGATGTAGTATTAGAATATCTGGCCTTTGAATTCTGTGACAGATTCTAAATTCCTCTAAAAATGGAATTTGAAAGTTATTGTTATTTTAGGCACAAAAACTATAAATAAAAATAAAAAAAAAAGAAGAAAAGAACAGAAGCAACCTTGCTAAGCGGCAATGAGCTCTGTTTCTGTTTTAAGTCATCAGACTCCAGATGAATCCACCGCTCTTGTTGCAGCGCTCACTCAGGCAGATGCAAGAAACACAGTCCCCCCGTTACCCTGATCAGACATTTCACTGGAGCCTTCGCTGAAGCACTGGAGCATCCTTGTTTTGCATTTGTTCAGAAACCAGGAGCTGCAGCCATCGAGAGAGAGGAGAGCCTGGTTCCCCACCAGTCTCTCAGGCTGGTTTGGAAGTGGATAGTTGTGGGAGTGCCTGGACCTGAGAATGTGGATGCATTCCTGGATCCAGCAATAGAGATGTCACTTAAAATGTTGTGATAGTGTTGGATACATGAAAAGAACCCTTTCAACTGCTGTGATTAATTAGCATTAAATTGTTAAATTGTTGTGAATAATATATATGTGCATATTGATACCGTTCGCTCCCTTGAAGAAATCACTTGTATGACATTAGGAAGAGCTATTTGGTTCAGTCTGCGCGTCTATTACCAGAATGTCATTTCAAGCAGATGCATTCCGCATTGTAATATGAGAGTAATTAGGCTCAGTAATGAATATAGAAGAGCGTAAAAACTTTCTCTCATGGGCACCATCAGCTATGGTGTTTCCTCCCAGCACAGCTGCCATGACAAAGAACAGAAAGGAATAATTCTTACGATGTATCAGTCAAGCATTCTTGTTGCCATGAATTCTCAAAGTCGATAATATATAAGCTGAATTAGATTTAAACTCCAAGATTTGGTTTTCACCAAGTATTTGTTTAAAATACAAAACTTTTAAAATCCTGCTGTAGTTCGTCATTTCTTGTTGCAATGAGGTATGTGATTATGTTTCTCAGGAACAGGAAGCAATGAAATTCAGAATGGCAATTGTAAATGGCCTCATGAAAAGAAAAATAGCTTAAGGAAGAAGTAAAAACGATGAGTTTGCATACTCTTAGCAGTGTAAAAATGCTAGGCTAACAGTAAAACTTGTTATCACAGCTCTGGTTTCTGACAACATGACTGATGAAGCAAGAATAATATTTCACAGAATCTCAGAATCACAGAGTCATTTTGGTTGGAAGAGACCTTCAAGATCATCAAGTCCAACTTTTCACCCTGCACTGCCAAGTCACTACTAAACCATGTCCTTAAGCACCACATCGGCACATCTTTTAAATACCTCCAGGGTTGGGGACTTCACCACTGCACTGAGCAACCTGTTCCAGTGCTTGGCAACCTTTCTGTAAAGAAATATTTCAGAATATGCAACCTAAATCTCCCCTGATACAACTTGAGGCCACTTCCTCTCGTTCTGTCATTAATAACGTGGGAGAAGAGATCGGTCCCCACCTCACTACAAACCTCCTTTCAGGTAGTTGTAGAGAGCGGTGAGACCTCTCCCCTCAACCTCCTTTTCTCTAGTCTAAACAACACCAGCTGCTCCTCATATGACCTATTTTCTAAACCATTCACCAGCTTCGTGGCCCTTCTCTGAACATCCTTCAGCACCTCAATGTCCTTCTTGCAGTGAGGGGCCCAAAACTGGACACAGTGCTCAAGGTGTGGCCTCACCAGTGCTAAGTACAGGGGGACAATCGCTGCCCTCCTGCTGCTGGCCACACTAGTGCTGATACAAGCCAGGATGCTGTTGGCCTCCTTGGCCACCTGGGCACACTGCTGGCTCATCTTCAGCCACCTGTGGACTGACCCCCCAGGTCTTTTTCCACTGGACGGCTTTCTAGCCACTTTTCCCCAAGCCTATAGTGTTGCATGGGCTTGTTATGGCCCAGGTGCAGGGCCCGACACTTGGCCTTGTTGAACCTTATAAAATTGGCCTAGGCCCCTCGGTCCAGCTTATCCAGATCCCTCTGTAAAGCCTCCCTACCCTCCAGCAGATCCATACGCCAACCCAGCTTGGTGTCATCTGCAAGCGTACTGAGGGTGCGCTCAATCCCCTCATCCAGATCATTGACAAATGTTAAAAAATACGTTAAAGAGAACAGGCCCCAGTACTGAGCCCTGGAGAACACCACTTGTGACCAACCACCATCTGGATTGAACTCTATTCGCCACCACTCTTCGGGGTCTGCCATCCAGCCAGTATTTTATCCAGCAAAGAGTACAGTCACCCAAGCCATGAGCAGACAGTTTCTGCAGGAGAATGCTGTGGGAAATGATATCAAAGGCTTTACTAAAGTCTAGGTAGACAATGTCCACAGCTGTTCTCTCATCCACTAAGTGGGTCATCTTGTCATAGAATGAGATCAAATTAGTCAAGCAGGACCTGCCTTTCATCAGTCCATGCTGACTGGGCGAGATTGCCTGGTTGCACTACACATGTGACGTAATGGCACTCAAGATGATCTGCTCCAAACCTTCTCTGGCACCAAGTCAGACTGACAGGCCTGTAGTTTTCTGTGTTCTCCTTCCGGCCCTTCTTGAAGATGGGTGTCACATTTGCTAACCTCCAGTCATCTGGTACCTCCCCTGTTAGCCGGGACTGCTGGTAAAGGATGGAAAGTGGCTTTGTGGGCAAATGGGCCACATTTCTGCTAACCTCCAGTCATCTGGTACCTCCCCTGTTAGCCGGGACTGCTGGTAAAGGATGGAAAGTGGCTTGGTGAGCACATGTGCCAACTTTCTCAGTACCCTTGGTTGGATCCCATCCAGCCCCATAGACTTGTGCACATCTAAGCGGTGCAGTAGTTCACTGACCATTTCCTCTTGGATTATGGGGCCATCACTCTGTTGTTCTGGTCTTTGTTCAGTTAAAAGAGGTTATGACATTCATGGCTACCACAACTGAACTTTTCTCTCCTGAACTATAGCTTGAAAAAGTGTCACAAAGACACACAAAGGACATAGAGAAGTCTGTAACATGTTGGGTGTACGGTATCTGCTGTTTCATCTTTATTTAGGAAAAATTCAAGTAGGAACAGCTGCAAGAAGAGGAGAGGAGGATCTAGTTAAAGGTGTGCTAAGAGTACCTGAGACTGTTCATAGTGTCAGTCTTTTGTGGGTGTGATGATAAGGGATGGTAAAATGATGGTAAAACTGCAAGTGTCTTGTCTTCGAAAGAAATTAAGCTCAAAATAATTACTGGTTACCTATCAGTGTGATCTCAGAACACACATGTTTAACTCTGAGAATAAAGCTGTGATGTACTAATGATGGTCTCAGGAAGCACACGAGCTAAAGACTCCTAGTAATACAGCTTCTACAAAAGTCCCTAGCACAGAAAAATGGCCTGGCCTGGCCTGTTGTAACGATTGACATTTTTTAAGTTGGGGATGGACCAAAAAAAAAAACCCACAAACCAAAACCACACCTGGCTGCACACTTTTGAAGCTGACAGAAGTTCCCTTCTGTTCTGACATTCTATTTGCATGTTGACCTTGTGACTCTACAGAACATAATTTCAGGAAATAAAATTAAAATATTTGTTTATTACATAGTGATATCAAGCAACTGAAATCAAGATGAAAATATGTTTTGCTTTCTGTTTCTAGGTTTTACTTGTGGGTTTTTCTGCAATATTAAATGTGAATTTCTTCCCTGCTGCATTGCTTTTTCCTTCCTTCTTAGTTTGTCTCCTTCTCTGCTGCTTGTTTAAATTCAAGCCAGAGTTGAGCTGTAATAGATCTCACTCTGAAGTGATTACCTGCACCATTCTGACTAAGTGATAGTGACAAGGATTACCTAGTGCCAATAAGTTTTATTCTTATTTACCTTATGGCTGTTTCTCCAGCCAAGCAATGGGAAGGACCCTTCGTGTAATAGAGAATAAGGTCTAAAGAGTTGTTTTAGAATAATATTCCAACAAATGTCAGGGTACCTTAGTCAGTCTGCTGTTAATGCTTGTCATTTAGCACAAATACCTGTCATATGCTTTCTCCTTTTGATGCTTCCTATGGTTATTTTTAATTATAGGCTGCACTTTGAACAGTATTGTAAAGGTTTCCTTTATGGCCCAAGGAACACTGCAAAGCTGGGTTCACCATGTCACAGCCTGAAACTGTTCCAGTCTAAAAATTGCCCTGTCACTGAAATGTAAATGCATTTTGTACAACACCCAGGCTTACTCATTGCAATTCGTTGTTTATTAGTACAGAAAAAAGTTTGCAGCAACTGTTTATTTCTTCATATTTTTAATTTTTTTAATTATTATTGAAAGTCAAGACTGCTTTTATTGTTCTCTCCTAGATATACTTTCCTGTTTGAATGTGTTGCTTTTAGTCCCCACTAGGCCATTTATGATTGCAGAAGTCTTCTGGCATAGGAAAGCTGAAATGGCTGGATCAATGCTTGCCACAGTGTTTACACACTCATATGAATTCCACCCTATTGGTGCATGCGATGTAATGACCTCTGAGGAGGTCATTATCACTGAGGAGAATATTATTCCTGGTTTGCTAATGGTCTATTGAATGGCTTAGGGACAGTTATTTCACCATTTGTTTCCCTTTCTCAAGCTATTTATCACCTTCCTAAACCTCTTTGATATCTGCTAAGAAAAAGTAGCATATATAAATGCATGATATTACTAATAGTCATATAAAAGGTACAAACTGAAACAGAAGTAAACCCCCCCCAAACAAAAATAGGTCCGGTTTTTACTGGACCTGCCTGCCTTGATAAAAAAGTTCAGGAGACTACCATAAGGAAATGTCAACATTATAGAAAACTGAAAGCTCGTCTAACAGAGAAGAAAAAGAAAGCCCATAAAACACAGTAGCTTGAGCTTAAAGACAGTCTGAAGACCAGAACAGAATTTGAAGAGTGGCTTGTGGAGAATGCTCGAGTTCCTAGTAAGAAGTTGTTTACTTCTTCACCAGATGTGAGAAGACAAACAGGAAATTTGATGACTAAGACATAGCAGGGTTACTCAGAGATGAACAAGTCATAGCAGAAAAGTGTAACAGATTTTTGGATTAGTCTGTTGCTGAAGTCTTTGGTAATTTCTACTCCCTTCCTATTCTTTGGAGCAGAGGGGTCAGAGGAGTTGGAGAAATTTCTTGTGAATATACTGGAGGAATTAGACCTAAGAAAAAGTCAGGTGAGTCTCCAGAACTAGATGACATCTGGCAGGAATCTTTTCAGTGACTCAGATGTGAAACTGCAGAGCATCTGTCAAAGCCTTGTAAACTACCATTGCAAACGATAGAAGCGCAATGCAACTTCTCCTGTGTTAGTAGAGAGACTCCTATTACAAAAAAAACAGCTGGGAGCCACCAAGGAGAATGTGGAAACCGCAGACCAGAGAGTCTGATTTCCACACAGGCAAGTTAAGAATATCTAGATGATACCACCGAGCACATGGAAGAGCTCAGGACATTAGGAAAGACTCAGCATAGCTTCAGTAAATGGAAACCTTGACTCACCCTTGGTGGAGCTCTGTGAGCATGTCTCACCAAACAAGGGCACTTCTTGTTCTAGATCTCACTTTTATCTCCCAGCTAATCACTCCAGCTAAATTCGAAACTTCTCCATGCTTCAGGGCATCTGTAGGATGCTGGTAGAGTCCCTTGTTCTTTCCCTCCCATGGAGGAATGCCTTTGTGTCTGGGCATCCTGGTGTTCTGCCAGCCTCTCCAGCTGCGTTGCAGATGGCCATGGCAGGACCGGAGACGCTTTACAGATGCATTACTGTTCTAATGGGGTTGGGGAAATTGCCATGAGTGTCTGGTTTAGATGTCTTACCCATGTGCTCAGATTTGTCAAGAAAGAATTAGGTCTTTATTTTCGACTGATTGTTTTTGCTTTCACCTCTGGTTTTTTTCTTAAGCTACTCTGAGTAAATTCTGTGTTTTCTGTGAGCCTACAGTACATGCACACTCTCTCACACGCAAACATCTACACAAGCAAAGAAACACATAGAGACTTACCTCTCCTTGCATCCTGTCCTGGGTAGTTGGCTGGCATGACAAAAGGGCCTTGAGAAATCAGGTATTGAGAGCAGATGGGAACAGGAAGGACTGGAGCAGGCAGGAATAACAGGCAGGAAAATTTGGCAGTGCGCTCGTAGCTTGGATGATCTCTCCACGAGACAATTCCCATGATGATGTCACGTAGGAATTCCCATTCCCAGCTTCCCTCTCTAAAATGTATTTTATAAATGTCTACATTTCTAGGCAATTTTTATAGCCTTTGACATTCACCCTCTGCTCTCCAGACCGCTAAGTGATACTTTCCCACATGGTGGCAGGTGCCTTATGATGCAAACTCAGATGATTTTCTTTTTTTCTTCTTGGCTGCTGCTTCTTTGTCATGCACGAAGCAGTTTTTCTCAAGGTTGCAATTCTTCATTGACAAGTAATTGCCATCAGTGAGTTATTTACAGTCATGGGATTCAGTCATGTTTCAACCTCTGCCCATTTTTTCAAGCCCTTTGATGTCATCTCGTTCTTGATCTTCGTATCATAGCAAAAGACACCATGGGGTTGCATAGCAAGTTCACATAATGGGTTGATAGCAAGTCAAATAGGCCAGGTTTGGGGCCTTTTAGGTTGGCACAAGGTCTTTTGCATGTTGCTATCATAGGTAACTCTGTGCATTTAGGTGATATCAAGGTTACTTCGCATTAGCTCTTATCTGTAGACAGAATGCCTGACAGCAACTGGAGAAAAGAAAATCTCCAGGAATACAGAATGTAGTTTTAGGTTCATCTGATGCTATGAGACCCTTTCACTCCACCCTGTGATGAACTGAAACTCAGTAATTAGGAGGTATGGAGAAATGTCCTTCAAAAGAGCTTCCAAGATCTAAATGAAAATGTTTGCACATGTGTGATGATAGAAAATCGATAGTTAAGTCAAAGAACATATCTATGTATGTTACATATTATAGGTTTATGAGATAGTATATGCTGAAAAAGTGGATGAAAATCAAATATAAACTATAGATTTGATATGGTTTTGTTAATTGCCCTTCCTCACCTCTCCAAAATGCAAAATTTAACAGTTTTTCTAAAAATAATTTTTCTTGAAATGTTGCATTTTGCTTACCAGAATTCCAGCCTGGTGATAACTTGCTCATGAAGGTCATTGCAGTTTTATTTAGCACATGAATTTTTATCCTAGGGGAAAATCGAGTTGATTTGCATTAAGTATTATTCATGATTTGTATTAAATATTTCTTTTGAGTATGATTTGTATCCTAGATAGTAGACATTAGTGTACATGCTTTAAATGCTGTTCTCTTCTTGCATAATCCTCCTCACTGATTTATTTTGTTTTTAATCTACTGTTGCATCCCATGATGTAATGATAGGACAAGGGCTGATGGTTTTAAACTGAAAGAGTGGAGATTCAGACTAGACATTAGGAAGAATTTTTTACTGTGAGGGTGGTGAAACACTGCAACAGGTTGCCCAGATAAGTTTTGGATGCTCTATCCCTAAGTGTTCAAGGCCAGGTTGGATGCGGCTTTGAGCAACCTGATCTAGTGGAAGTGTCTCTGCCCATGGCAGGGCGGTTGGAACTAGATGATCTCTAAAGGTCTCTTCCAGTTCAAATCATTATATGATTCTGTGATATTCTTGCCCATCCCCAGTCTACTTCCTGTGGGGGCAGAGAAACAGAATCACTGTGCAAACAACGTGCGACCAATGTTCAGCACTGGATAGAACACTGTTGTGTTATCAGCACTGTTTTCATCACGGGTCTAGAACACAGCACCATATGGGCTGCTCTGAAGAAGATTAACTACATCCCAGCCAGACCCAGTACTAAAAGAATTTCAAGAGGTGAGGAGTCTCCAGTTTGGAAAACAGCTGAGGGAGATGTGATAGAGCAACGCAGAGAAATGTAACTGGGAACAATTATCCCCCTTTCTCACAGCAATGTTCCAGTGCAGCATCAGATGAAATGGTGATGCTGCAGGTATAAATGAAAGAAAAAGAAGTGCTCTTTCACACAGCGTGCAGGAAAAGTCTGGAACTCATCACCAGAAGCTCCTGTGTAGGCTTTTTTTTTAAAATGAATTTGAAAATCTCTTAGACAAATTCATGGAAGAAGAATAAATCAAGGGCTGTCAAACAGGATGCAGATGCAGCTTTTAACTGAAAAAAAAAGTCTATATGGCAGAGTGCTGGAAACTAGAGTAGTGAGAGAAAGAAGCAATCTCTGCTTCTGCTCTTCTTAGGCCCTCTCACCAAACATTTAGTACAGGCCCCTATCAGACATGACATACAGGCTACATAGACCTTTGATCAGATGGGTGATGTTTGTTTTTTTGCTCTTAGTTTTAGACTGCAGTTCATCTCAGGTTATGCTTTTCCAGTAACACCCTTTGAGCAGAGGAGGTCATGGAAGAAAACAGGATTTCCAGACAAAGATTTGAAATGCATCCCCATCATGTTAGTAAGTTTCAAAACTAGCTAGTTAGGTTTTCAAAGCAAATTTCTTCCCCAGCAGGTGATTTCCAGTTGGAAACATCCCTGTTGACCTCTGTCTTCAGTTCTTGTTTAAACCATTTGTATGCCTTTCCCCACCTCCCCTGCCCAAGCTCACAAGTTTAATTTCTTCCACAGAGGGTGTGTTTGCAGTTTCTTCAAAGCCTTCGTTCCTTATCTGGAGGCTGTGATGTTCCTTGACAACATTCACACTTCCTGTTTGGCAGGTCACCCTGGTCAGGCAAAGAAGAAGAGGTGATTCTGGTTAGAGATGCACTGAACTAGCTGATTCTAATTAGGGGAGGTTAGAAAAACACTCAATTTCAGTCTGCTGCTTTCATCTCAGATAGTTTATCCAATATCTAAATTGGAAGCAGCAGGTATCTGATCTGAAAATAAATTGTTTTTCCTTAAATCTCAGCCTTAGTGCTTTGGTACATTTTCCCCTGGATGCTTCAGTCTGAGTCAGTGGGAAGAGCCACATCAAATCCTCTTTTGGAATTGTAAAATTTGCAGCATCGTGCTAATGCCTGAGGGCAGTGTATGGGCTTCAGTGAGGGCTTTTAAACAAATGGTTCTGAAACAGGCAGTACATCCAGTAGGCAACACAACCTGTTATTTGGAAGCTTGTTTTCATTCCTATGTTGAAAACATCAAGTTACAGACTGAAATGAGTCCCTTCTTAAAAAGACTTTGACCATAATTATGTAAGTTTATAAGTACTTTACACATATGACTTCGACTATCTTATTTGCTACTTTGTACAGGTTTAATAATATAATACTGAATTAATTTAAAGATCTGTTAACAATTCATTCTTCTTAACCAAGCAAGAGTTGAATCTGAATTTAAAATCGAGTTGAAATATCTAACAACATTTATGAGTCAGACTGTGTATTTTTGAATTTGTGCATTCAAGTGGCAGCGGTGTTTAGGTTTCAGGTTTCACACGAATAATAAATGCAATGTTTAAATGTTTGAGACACAAATATTTTGTTCAGAGAAGAAACCTACGTAGGCCCAAAGGTCTATCCCCAAAATGAGTCAACGACCCTACACTCTGTATGTTCCTTCATACATAAATGCAAGTATAAGAATGTATGATGCAGATTGTAACTTTCAATTGCTCCTTTCAGATCTCCCGGTTAGAATCCATCGCTCTTCTAGAAGCTAAACGGTCTTTTTTACAATAAGACCACTGGAGATGTAATATCTAAAACAAGCAGAAAGGAGTGGTGAACACCATATGCTGCTTTGATCTTTACAGCATATTCCTTAACAGATCTAAAGCAACCGACACCAACTGCACGTCTGGGTCCCAGTTCCTTGTTCTTCTCCTGGGAAAAAATGATTTTTGGGCTAGACTTAATAAAAGGTGTTGAATATTGGCTCATGTTTTGACCAAGACATTGTCTGACATATTACTGCCATGCCAGAAAATGTGTTTTTAGAGGAAAGAGCAAGCTGCCCCTGAGCACATCACTCTGCGGTGCCTGGGGAAAGTGAGGTCCAGAACAGCGAGCGTCTCTCCTACAGACTGCAAGAAACAGTGAAAACAAGGAAACACGGAAGACTGTGCAGTAGGCTTTAGGGAAAAGGTCATCTTCAATTCTCCCATACTCTTGTTGAACCACTACGCAGCAGAGACCTGGAGGTAAGACAACAGAGAGAGGGGAAAGGCTGTGCAGGTGTGTGAAGCAGAGGCTGGGGCTCACAGTCAAGCATGCAAGCCTCTGTCTCTTATTCTTTTCTCCTGGCTATGTAAGCAGTAACTGGGCAACATACCTCAGTTTGTCTTGGGAAATGGAACCTGAACACTGATCTTTTCTCATGCCTGTCGGAGGACAGGCACTTCCTGAGGACCTGGAGTGGTAGGTGTTTCCTACGCAGTTTGTCAGGGCAGGGCACGGCAGCCAGGACCTCTCCCACTGTCCTAGTCAGCAGCGGGACAGCTGGGGGCCTGAAATGGGGTCATTAGCTGTAGGCAGGGTTGGAGGGGCTCCGAAGGAGTTGGGAAGGAAAAAAAGGCCCCTTGGTGCCCCCAGGGCCCTACCAGCTTCTTTCGCAGCAAAGCATTCATTTCTGAGCTACCTTATGTTGCCTTTGCTCTCATTCTTTCTGCTCCCTTAATAAATTTTTCTTTTCTCGCAGTCTTGTGAAAGATGAGAAGTGATCTGATCCAAAACTGATAACAGCCTATGGTAAAAAGAGACATCAAATCCCAGGAGAATTAACAAGATTTCTGCCAAGCGAGAATCTATTTTTATTTGCTGAGGTGACAGCATTTCTACTCAGGCATAATTTACACACTTTCTTGCCTCTGTTGAACAAACAACATCACACAAGCTGTTGCATTAGCTGTGTGCTTTGGTGTCCAGGACATCACAGGTAGTGAGTAGAGTGGAGCTCAAGTTTGCAGTGTGATGGGTTAGCACATGGTTAACTACACTCCAGATAACTTATGCTTTTTCACTACATGCTGTGACAGTTTCTGTATATGACAAATTTTTGAGCTTGTGCTTTACTGGCAGGTGATTGCTGACGAGTTTCTTTTGACACTTTAGAATAAATGTCCGATGATTACTAATTCATTTGGCACTCCTCTGTAATAATGTAAATCATTATGCTCTTCTGTGACATTAGTGGATGTAATCTCTTTCAAAAATCCCTCAAAATCCTTTATCTCTTGTCTCAGTATAGTCAAGTATATCTGCTTCAGTGTATCTAGATTTGGCAGTGCTCCAATTTTATTGATGTATTTAGTAGAAAGAGACTTGTTAAGTTGGTACAAGCATTTAGGGATGAACAAAGCCAGCCTAATACAGATATTTTAATTTGGTTGAGATTCAAGGGTTTGGATCTTTTCTAATGTCCCTTCCTTCTTCTTACCTTTAAATTTAATTAGATTGATGTTTGTTAGGCTTGTAAATAAAATCTTCATACATGAGTTAAAGAGACCATGGCAATACTTTGTTATTTTTGTGGAAAAACCTCCCACAAAAATAATAAAAAAAAGTAGAACCCCAAAGCTTTTCACTCTTTTCTCACAGTAACAGAAAACAGATTTTGTATTTAAAAGTTGTTTTTGCCAACTATGAGACTCGTATTCAATAACACAGAACAGTGAGCAATTATTTCCAAAGATGTTTTAAAAGACACACTGGTAAATGCCTTCTAATATTTGAAGCAGTGGTATTTCATCATTTTTATCTTCCCTCATGAAATTCTTCACATGGAGAAGCCCTCTTTGCATTGTACAAAAGCATATCCCTTCATAATGAGGTATTTAGTTATTAGGTTTGCAAAACTGAACAGTAAGCACTTGACCTGTATTGCTGCTGCTCATATAACATCATGAACAGGCTGAAGGATCACAAAAAACTGAAGGCAGAGATGAGTAACAGAAATGGAACTCCAATTTGCTGTTACTTCCTCTGCCGAGGTTAATGAGAAGGTAAATGCGCCCCACTTCAACGTGTCATGCAGCTAGACTCCTTCTCATGGCACGGCACTAAACATGTTCAACGTGGTTCTCTGAAAAGAGTGCATTGCATAAACAATGTGCCAGTGAATCAGAGCGGAGAGAATCTTGACAGAGACCATCTTTTTGAAGGTGAGATTAACAGTCCCTCTATCATTACAGTCAGATGGTTTTTTTGCGTATCTCGAAGACCTCCAGTGAGAGAGAACCTTCCATTCTACTAAAGAATCTACTTAAGTGCTTCATTATAAATAGGGATAACCTGCTTGAGTCACCCTTTTGTAATTCTAAATTTTTTCCTGTATTTTGGTACAATTAGGTAGATAACCATGCCCAAATATCTTCCTTTTGTTTCTGTGTTTTCCTTCAAATTTTAATAATTCCAGTTTTACAACTCCCATTGAAATACAGACAGGATTGTAAGGGACACACATTTATCCTGACTTACCTCATTCTTGTATCTTTTTGAAATACCTTCCTTCCTTCCTTCCTTCCTTCCTTCCTTCCTTCCTTCAGTCATGGTTAGCGACTTAGAATTGGTTTAATTAAATTTTGAAACCACATGAGCTCCCAAAATACTAGTTTTCACATCCTCCCCAGTCATATCTTGGAGGGTATCATGCAGCCTATGCCTTACAAAAATGGTAGGCAAATACCTTATTTTTTAGGGAAATGTTTTTTCAACAAAAGAAATACAATTTTTTTTTCATACATATAGGATTTCTGGAATCTTAAATCTGGAAATTTATTTAGAGAAAAGGAGGTTAATCATCCCCACTTTACACTTGTCTCTTCCTTAAGCTCCCTGACCCATTTTACCTGATTCTCTGGCTTCTTTAAAGAAAATCTCTTTATATGGTAAGACTGACTTTTTAAGACTGTTTTTTCATTGTTTGTGCGTTGTTAAAAATCAGCATCTGAAATGGCTTTGCAGCCTAAGGCCGGAGAGAGGCAGCAGGAACAGAGATGCAGGAGTTCAGCTTTGTTTTTCTCCGGTATGTCTGTTGGCAGTCCCTCCATATGTTGGGATTCAGTCTCCCCCAAACCAGTGCCTGAAGCCTTCACAGTGTGTTGCTGCAGTAGAGCAGC
>NW_010418151.1:36360-41835 GCF_000710305.1 Buceros rhinoceros silvestris | reverse complement strand
AAGGGTTTATCTTTATTAGATTTGATCACTCACTGTTTATAAGACAGCACAGCTTGTATGTAATGAAAGACCTCCACTTTCCCCCCTCCCAATTAGTATGTCTTGTCTGTCTCATATTCCTTATGAAAATGTTTCATGTCAATATTGACAACTTGAGAAAAGGAAAATGAATTGACTTTGCACAGCTTGAGTCTGATCCTGTGAAGAATTCTGTGGGAGCAGGGCTGGGCTCCAGCAGTTCTCTCCTATTCTCTAGCACTACCCTGGAACACAATTAATACTGCGGATGATGAGGATTACGCTTGTGAGACTGACTTTAACATTCATTTACTTTCCTTAAGACTGAGGAACTGGTTTATGGGAGTTGACATTGTGAAGAAGCAAATGCCAGGAAACCCAGAATTCCCAAGATGCTTTGTCTTGTGATGCAGGAGCTAAATCTCATGAGTCTGTGGTATGAGACCCAGTGTAAAGCAGTTAATCTTTGAAGGCTACCTGTCTGCAGATTGAAGTACTAATACTTCTGCTGACCTTCCCTCTGTCGTGCCTAGGTCAATCCCAAACATTTCAAGTGGTGCCTCTTTAAGGCAATGCGTGTGCATAGCACCTAGTCAAAGATAAAATGACAAAAAATGAGAACACCTTTTGTCCCAGTTTAAACGGGGTACCTACCTCCTTTGCATCAATCATATTTAGTGACGACATAAATAGCAAGAAAATGGATACCTAAGGGATCTTTAGTCGTTTAAAAGTGTATTCATAAAGCAGAACAATTAAATAGGAAAAGAAAGATCAGTACTATGCAATAGCAATTTATAGGTCAAAAGAGTAACACAAAGACAATATGTTGCTTAATAAGGATTCGATTAACTGATTAGAGAGTAATTCTGGTGTGTGGCTGTTCACCTTGAGCAAGCTGTGGTGAATCATATTGTGAATCATGTGCAGATGGTAGTTTATTGCAGATGCCAGCAAACAAAGTTTCAGGCATCAAGTGAAAAGACTGTAAACCACTTTTTCTCTAACAATGTAATTTTGCAGTCTACTGTCACTGACACCACAAAGCACCTAATATTTAAAAAAATACACATTTGGTAGACAAACTATGCTAAGTTTTGTTAACCTTTTCATTTACAGGATGCACTTCACCTTCAGGTGGCAAAACACCTTATTTACCAACTATTCTTATATTTTGCTCTTTTTCTTCTCCCAGTTGTGAGTCAGATATTCCTGGTACTGCAAATAAAAAATAGGCTGATAAGAAATAATCAAAATGCAGCTTTTAAAGGATGTAGCCATGATTTACAGTTCTCAGTCTTTTTTCTCTTCATCTTCATGCCTACACTTTGCACAGCTCTGAGAATGTCATCTAGACTTGTAATCCCAGATGGATATTTTTAGCGCAACAGTGAAGCTGACATAAAGAGCCAAACAGGACAATTGCATTAAATCCTTACAAAATGAGCCCCACATAGGAGTTCTCATGGGAGACTGGGTTTTTACTGCAGGAAACTGGTCCCTTTTTGGAGCAATGTCTTAGGAGAAGCTTGCATAGAGCAGTACCCATCAGCAAAGATACGTACCAGGGCTCTTCACTTGGCTCTTTTATGTCCAGACACTCACGGGCAGTGGGTTGAAATTAGAGCTACTTCCTTTGTAGGCTTCAAAAGTATTCCAGCAGACTTCACGGAGAGGTATCCAGTTTTTGAAAATGGTATGTGCCAACTTGCTTGAAGACATCTCTAGCCAGAACAGAAATCAGACCATCGTGTATTTCCGTTGTTAAGGGAGAGGCATCATTTAAAAGACAATCAGAACTGTGAATTCTTGAATTGTTCCAGAGCACAGTGAGGTTCTGAAGCAGTTCAGAAAGGTGAATTTCAAAACAAACAAGCAAACAGAAAACTAGCTAGTTTCCAGGTGGTGGTTGATTGGTTAATAAACATGATATTGTTGCTTTAAGTACTCCAGGACTTTTTAACCATGGTAAACGGTACATTTAAAACCATGATGATTTTATGGGCTTTTTTTTTTGACAGTGAGTGTGCTTCTGTGTCTGATTTCACTTCTCAGGAGCTCGTGCCTAGCTGTTGAATATTTGAGTAAGAACATGTTTTCAAAAGCCTTCCACTTGTGTCACAATGCTGTAGAACACATCCAAAAATAAGGCACTTAACATATGTCTCCAAACAAGCTTGTTCAGCTAATAACATTAGCTGAAATCAGATTAGTTCTTAAGGATACAAGAGTTTCTCTCATGAATTATTACTGCACCCCCTATTTTTTTCCAGAAAAAAATTCATTTAATGTAGCAAACATATTTTGAAAGACTTGTGCGTGTCTCACCTGTAATAGTGGAAGATTAAATTACTTGCTATTCACTGCCTTCCAACAACAAAGCGTCTTATACAATTGATTACTGACAAATACAAATCCTTGGTTTTACAAGACAAGCTTTTCCAACTCCCAGCATTGCTGACAGAAATATGTGTCTCAGTCTTAATGCAGAACTTCCTAAAGCTGGCTTCACACGGTTAAAAAGAAGAGAAGCAACTTCTAAGCAATAAAACCAAATTACTGGGAAGTTATTGACTATGCAGAAATCCCTTATTGGACATTACTAACTGCTAGTTGTGTATTAGAGATACATTTAATCAGCAGCTTGCAATTAATTTTTTGTGATCATTTTAAAATGTCAATCCCATGTGCCGTCGCCCTATATATAGTTGTCTTGCAAAATGTAACTGATATTTTTAAGATGATGATTTTTTAAAATTCTGTATATTGGGAAAACACTTGCAGTACCTTTCATTAGGGAACATAAATGACTCTAGAAAGTTAACGACTTTGAAATCAGGCATTTTCACATGCAAATGATTATACAGGAGCTTGTTGAAAGATGCTCAAAATAATGTGACCGTTCTTTAGCTTGTACATAGGGACTGTCTTAGATTCTTGTGTGTTTCGTGACACGCACAATTGCAGTGTTTTATAAGGAGTGAACACTTTAAAATCTCGTATTTACATGTGTGTGGGTGCGCACAAGGAAACAGAAGAAAATTCCCTCCCAACAATGATAATTCATCTCTAAATGAGGAATATTTGATCTACAGCATTCATCAATGTAATTACAATCACAATAAAATATGCTAAGATTTAAAGGTAGATTGTTTTCTGAGTTCGTGAGACTTCTGAGCAAGTCGGTTTTATCCTTTTGATTGAGCATGTTGCAGACATTTAATATATCCTAGTGCTAAATATTAATGCTAATTAATGCTAACTAGGAACTCTAAGTAGGAATACTATTGAACAAAGATTGTATGAGTCCTGGCTGTCATACATCTGCATATTGGCATCCTCTCCATAATTTTTAAATGAATGGGAATTAATTTGGAGTTGGAGTTTCTTTTATTGTGCAGTAAAACAGGACCAATTTTTTAAAAGGCTCTGCTATCCTTGCTGATAAAAACTGCACCTGGAAACAAACATTGTTTTCTTGACCTATCTTTGCTGGTAGAAAAGAAAATTATACCACCCACATCCGAGTGGGCATTGGCAGACATCTGTTTATATGTATGTGCTCCTTAAGTCATAGCAAATAACACAAACCAACTGAGCATGGCTTTGCTCTTTTAAAAACAGGCTAGAACTGATCTTGTCTCATTTAACTGGTCTTGCCTAACTCTAAATTAGCCTTCTTAATCTTTTGTTTAAATCAGGAAGGTAAAAAATAATGACCTGGCTTTTCACTTCACCTATTTTGAGTACCTATTCTATCCTATTTTGGGGCAGCTTCAATGTGCCTATTTATCTCCATCATCTTTAAAATGGATTTGAGGTGCACGTCTTTCATATGAACAATTAACTTCAATGTGTGTAATCTGAGGTAGGTAAAATCCTTACATAATATTTAACATGACTGCATTTTCAAAGTTAAATTGGGATTACCTTATATATCTTATATATCATGTAATTTACAGAGAGGAACTGAATGGCACATTTACTCACTACAGATTTTGGTTTTTTAGTCATTTAAACAAAGGACAACTATCTGTGTAAAGAAATCAATAGTTCAGATTACCTGACTTTGCATGAGGAAAAATATTAGGCTTTGTTTTGTAGTATCTGTACTCAATGATCCAAGTTTTACTCTGACATATAATGGTTTAAACCCAGAGTAACATCACTGATTCTGATGATTTTTCTATTTCCATGGGTTAAGTCCATTGCAATACAAAATGGAAGAAAATCCTGTGTTTTACTACCAGGGAGAGTTTTTCCTAGACTAGCCTGTTCATAATCAGTAACGTGGTCCTTTTTGTAATCTATGCAGCCTATGCTGGTGCTGAAAATAGAAGTTATTATTAAATAGAAGTTATTGTCTCATGCCTCAGATTGAAGCATTAGCCATGAAACTGGTTTTATACATTAACATTCCTTCTGGCAAGGTAGACAGAAGATTAAAATACTTCTCTAACAAAATTCTTGTAATTTCATGTTATTCAAGAATTATCTGAGATTGAGAACTCTAGTGATTTATTGTGAAAAAATTAAGAGACCTATTACTTGCCACAGGAAGTACAGACATACTGTTAGTTTGACATAAACCACATAAAGATATTAAATGTGACTCTAATTAGTTTTATTCACCACTCGAGTCTCTGCACTTAGATTCCTTTGATGCCATCCTGCTTCTATCTAACATGAGTAATGTGAATGGTTAGTGAATAATATTTCATACTGCCACCTTCCAGCAGAAGAGGTTTCCACTTGTATGCACTGTTCCAGTGGGTGCTCTTTGATAAAGTGATAAAAATGAGAAGCTCATAACCATCTCATTTCTTGACAGGCAAAATCCTGCAGATTGGTGATACATCAGCACGTACAAAATTGCCCTTTGCTAATGCGATGAACCTGTTTATTATAACACCATGCTTGCTTAATCTCTGCTGTACAATGCATCATATTTGCTCTCTACTTACATAATGCTACTCAGCAATAAAGGAACACTGTATACTTCAGAAAACAGCCTTAATTAAACAAACCAAACCCAGCTTTACAACTTGAGATGAAACACACAAACTACCCAAAACCAGAAAGAAAGTGTCTGCATGCAGCATACTCTAAATCTTCCGGCCCATAAAGCATAAGCTATCTGTCGATCTGGGAAAAAACTACAAAAGTGTTCCTAAACTAGGATCTAACTTTGGTAAGTACCCTGGACCAAGAGCATGAAAAAGCCTGTGCTGGATTGACACTGGTAGGCTGCCAGACACCCTCCCAGCTGCACTGTCAGTCCTGCTCCTCAACAGGACAGCGGGAGAAAATAAAATGGAAAAGCTCATGGCCTGAGATAAAGAGATCACTTACCAATTACTGTCACAGGGAAAACAGACTTGATCTGGGGAAAATTAATTTAATTTATTGCCAATTGAAATAGGTTGAGAGAAACAATGCCTTCTGTGCAACCGCTCT
>NW_010418151.1:13225-36310 GCF_000710305.1 Buceros rhinoceros silvestris | reverse complement strand
TACAATGTAAATAGGTTGAGAGAAACAATGCCTTCTGTTCAACCTCTCTTTTTCCCAGGCTCAACTTTACTCCTTCATTCCTGACTCCTCTAGCTCCCCCACTCCACACAAGCAGCGAGAAGTTGAGCTCCTGTAAGCCAGTCCCTCCTCCTCACGTTTTTCCTTTGCTCCAGTGTGGTTCATCTCCATGGGCTGCAGCCCTTCTTGACAAACCTGCTCTGTCTTGAACTCATCTCCACAGCATACCGTTCCTTCAGGAAATACCCATCTGCTTTGGTGTGGTCCTTTCCATGGGCTGCAGGAGATGCCACTTAAAAATTTCCATGCGCTACAGGAAAATACCTGCTCCAGCTCCTGGAGCACTCCTCTCCATCTTCTCTGATCTGGTGTTCACAATACTGTCGGTTTTTAACTTGCTGCTGTGTGGCATTTTGCTCTTTCTTAAATACATTTTCCCCAAGGCACCACAAGGCTGAAGGGTTCAGCCGTGTCCTGTGGTGGGTCTGTTGGAGTTGGCTGTGTCTGGCATGGGGCAGCCCCTGGCTCCACCTCACAGAGGCCACCCCTGCAGCCCACCTGCTGCCAACACCTGGACAGGGACACCCAAAACAAACCTCTGACTAAAAGAGAACTCCTGATTAGTCTGCTGTGGAGATTTCATTGAGGATATGAGTAAAGTATGTTCATACTATTTGTCCCTTCTCAGAAGGAACATGTTAATTGTAGTTCACATTGTCTGGTGCTTCGTGTGTGGCCTGCTGAATGGAAAAGGCAGTGGGAAATGCTCTGCTGAGTGTGTGTTTGACAGAAATTGGCCATCTGGGTCAACACTGAACAGGGACAACTGTGCTTGGGTTACAAAGAAGGGCTTAGTGGCTTATGAGGAAATAATCTGCTTTGTCAGCAAAAGGGGCAGAAAGAAAATGCCTACATGTAACCAACAATATCTGTGTGGTAAATATAATTATATTAAATAAAAATGCTTACAAAGATTCTGTTTGCAAGATCCACACTACTGAAAATATAATATTTTTTTCTTATAAGTAGTACTTTCATTGGGAGGTCATCCAGGTGTGATTGTATCAGAATATTGATGAATTATTTCCAGAAATAAGATTCAACTATGTGATTTTCCAGCTGAAAAGAACTATCTAAATAAATTAGTATTTTTTATTACATTTTAAGTTTTCAGCACTGAAATGCACTTAGAGTTTTCAGAAGCAGTCAAAAAAATATCAGAAAGAAAGGGGAGCTACAATGAAGAATAACAGTGATGGGAGCAGGACTCATGTTTATGCTGATTCGAGAATAGGTTCAAGTTTAGGCTGCAGCTTAGAAAAGGCACAAAAAATTGTGAAAAAAAGTAATGGCTTCTGAAGAGACATCAAAGTAAAGAGACTGTTCTATCTCATGTGTAAGGGCAGTATGAAACTCTTCTGTTATGACCTTAAAGACTTTCTCTCTCTCTCTCTCTCTCTCTCTTTTGTGGTTTTGTTTTTTTTTTTCAGTCTGGCAAGCTGGGAAAGATAGGGCTGAAACGAGTTCTTAATTAAAATGAAGCGAATTGAAGAAACACTGATGATTCTCTGCTATCTTGAAAACTCCTTTGGAAAGTAAAATGAAGAAACGAGAGGTCTGTTTAGCTAAAGACATGCTAAGATACATTTTAGGTAGCTATTTGCTGGTTTTATATAATTCTGGACTTGAAATATTATAATGTTTGTAATATGATAATAATAATAATATTATCATAGTAATATGATTATTCAGGGTGAGGGTGGGAATGTGTTTGTGTATTCCACTAGGTGACCTTTAAAGGTCCCTTCCAGCCCAAACCATTATGTGATTCCATGATAACAACTGCTGACATATGTTTGAGAAAAGTAAGATTTTGCAAGTGACAGAAATAGATACCAGGAGTTCAATACTCCAATATTTTGGCCAGTAAGCTAAAGAAATATTTAGGGAGTAAGTAAGTGAGCTAAATAAAATACATTTAAAAAGCTGTTTTGAGAAAGTGCCTCTTTGCATTCAGCTTGACAAACTTCCTCATGCAGCTACTCCCTGCGGTGTGTTCTTCAAGGCAAACACTACAAAGGCACCGGCCTGGATTGAAGACTTCTTCACCTTAAGAAATGAGGAAGTATTAACCCTGCCAAGTGATTTCCACTGAAGTAAATTTTGGGTTTCTTGCAATAATTTCAATATGACTGGAAAGAAATTAATTTGGAAAAAGTTATATGCATTAATTAGGCCTAATATAGTGTCAGCATTATTTGACTGTCAACTTTCATCTGTAATAAGTGGATAAAACATTTAAAAGCCACAACAATATCATTGACATCATGACAGAGATACGTGCCTAGTTAAGATTTAAATGGGTAGTCCTGCCAGTATTTATTAAAAAAAAAAAAGGAAAAAAAGTTTAGTTTAAGGCAGAAGAATGAGCCATATTGTGTTAGATTAGAACAGGGTCAAAAGTAATGACTGAGATCTTCACTGGCTCTCTGTCACACAGACAGCACACATCTCTTAAGGCACTGTGGTTGGCTAAAAGGGGTTAGTCCACACACAGCTACTGTTTTGGTTAGAGTTAAGAAAACAAGACCAGTTAGAGATGATTTCCCACACGATAGTGTTGCAGCTGGGTTTCGGCTGCTAAGTTTCCCCGAGAGAGTAGCATATTTTCCACAGTTCTAATACATTCTAGAAAGATACACCAACAATTGACATCATGACAGAGATACGTGCCTAGTTAAGATTTAAATGGGTAGTCCTGCCAGTATTTATTAAAAAAAAAAAAGGAAAAAAAGTTTAGTTTAAGGCAGAAGAATGAGCCATATTGTGTTAGATTAGAACAGGGTCAAAAGTAATGACTGAGATCTTCACTGGCTTTCCATCAGAACTGTCCTCTTAATTGAACATTGATGGGATTTGAGTATCCAGTTCCCATGTGACTGAAAATTCCAAACATTGTTACTACTTGAGAGAAATAAAAGGCAGAACGCAAGATGGACAATTGCACACAGAAATCGGAAAATAAAAAGACTAAAATAAAAGAAAATCTTTCATAAGCTGAATCCATAACCATGAAAAGCACAAGGAACACCTGCTATTGAGCAGGGGAGGTAGAAGAGAGACGGGAATGAGTATTTTCCAGAGTTCTTATAAGAAAGGGACCAATAACCTGCTGCTAACAGTAGTGCGGAGCTTACACTGACACTGTAATGTTTGGCATCATATTTGTCAGTGACCCAGACTCATGCCTCAATGAGAAAGACAAGTGGTCTCTCATAAAAGTGTTTTTTCTGCTTCTCAGAATATATTGGCTGAGGTTTTGTTCAGTTCATCTAGGAGGTAGAAGAGAGACGGGAATGAGTATTTTCCAGAGTTCTTATAAGAAAGGGACCAATAACCTGCTGCTAACAGTAGTGCGGAGCTTACACTGACACTGTAATGTTTGGCATCATATTTGTCAGTGACCCAGACTCATGCCTCAATGAGAAAGACAAGTGGTCTCTCATAAAAGCGTTTTTTCTGCTTCTCAGAATATATTGGCTCAGGTTTTGTTCAGTTCATCTGATCCTGAAGGAAGTTACATCCACTGGAAAACATGAACTGCGTCAAACCAAAGCATACAAATACAGGTATTTAATTAATGTTACAGTCCACTGGAGAGACAGTTAAAACAGGGACATCTGAGCTCCAGAGGCGTTTTCCAAAGAAAACCAATGGTTTCCCTTGATGCAGGAATTGTGAAGCAGAACATTCTCAGTTTGTTGTTGGAAATGGTTTGGAACTTGTGTCATTGCATCGCCCAGCTGTAGTCGACAGACCTTCTCTGGAGCCACGCTAGGGAATAGCAGGGCTTTCCACTGCCATGCATGACCACAGGCAGTCTCTAGACTGGCAGAGAGACTGAATCATTACTTCTGTGGTTTGCTTGCCAAGTATCTGCCTAGTATATCTGATCCATGCAATATTTTACATAGTTGGTGAAGTGAGCAGTGCTACGTTACAGTCCCGGATCTCTTTTTATCCTTCAGAAGGATCCCTGCCAGTGACACTTAGCATCTATTTCCGTGATAAGAGGTGACAATAGAGGCATTTCCTTCGCTTTTCCCCCGCTGTGTTAGCCCACACCAGCTATATTTGCGTGCTATATGAGTGTTTCCTCATCTCATGTTTGCAGAGGATTTGTAAAAAAAACTGTTGAACCTCAGTATTTTCAAGGCAACCCATTCTGCCATCAACATAGGGATACGATTTCAAAGTAGAATGAAGCAACACAAGAAGGTGAGCCATCAGAACAGAAAAGGGTTCAAGAGCTATTGTTGATTGCAAAAGAGGGTGCTCTTTGGCTCCTCACTTTGCCTGGGTGGGAGGAAGGGATAGGCAATCCCTTAAAAGTCAGTGTCGCTCCTTCAACCCTCCTTTGAAATGAATGAGAATCTTCCACCTCTATTTGAATATGCTAACATTTCTGAACTATCCAAAACTAACAAAATCTTATGCTTAAGCAAATGTGCTCACTTGGTGACATTCCAGAATGAAGGGTTTACCATCTGTCTTAGTTACCTCTTCTCGTTCCAGTCCTCAAAGATTTTGCTAGAGAAATACCACTGTAAAAGTGTTGGTATTAACTATGCGAAATACCAAAGCAAAACCTGAAGATTTTGGTGAGACGCCTAAAAAATCCTGAATGGTGCTTGACACTTTATCGTGAAAACAGCGTGTGAAGGACATAACATGATGATCTTTGTGACTTTTTGATCAGCAAACGCTTTTCTATAATTCAGCTGGCAATATGTAAGTAATGGTTGATATTATTAATTCATTTTATTCTAGTCCTCAGAAAATGGATTCTGAGGCTCTTCCACCTTCAGGAAGTTGAGGTCTAAATAATAATGCAAACCTACACAGTTTGGAACCATCTGTAATATCATCAGGAATCTTAAAATATACATTCCTCTATGTAATTTAATGTTTTTGTGTTCTTCACGTCTAATGCCACAGCTGCTTGGAAAGACATAGTGATAATGCATTTAAAATATTTGGCATTTAAAAAGAAGCGTCTGTGAAGCTAAACTACATTTATTCATCAGCATTTTAAATCCAGCAATAGTTTAGTACTTTTGTATATAAACTTTTCCACTAGGCATGTAGGCTGGTTTTTATAATCCACACGTGTAAAAAAGCTCTGAATATATACACTGTGCTGTCTACTACGATGGACTGCTTTAATAATCAGGTCAAGCAAACATAAATGTGAGCCATGCTGATACTGTCTCCTGAATGTCAAATTCAACCACACAATGGATCTTTAGGTACTTTAAAAATCATGGAATAACTTAATTTTTATCACAAGCTAGGACACTAGAGGGTCAAATGTTGCGTTTAGGTGTCTAGGTAAACTCAGCCATGGTTGATGCTTGTATTGAACTGCATTGTGACCTGATGTCGCAGGTTGAAAAGGGTGGCTGTTCGCACCGAAAGGAATGCAACAAAACAGGGTGTCGACTGGAAAAGCAAACCAACAAAACCCACCCAAAGGGAACTTTTAACAACTCGTTAAGTCTAAATACCAGCTTTGTTCGGGCAAAGGATAACTCACAGATGGTATATGAAAGGGGTGAAAACAGAAAAGGTTTAATAGTGAAATGCTCCCAAAATAAAATCATTTTCAAAGTTAAACAGGACTGGGGAAAAAAAGAAGGGAGAGAGAGAAATAGAGGGAGAGATGAATAAGTAAACAAAGAAATGTATACAGTCTGTCGACTGGAAAAGCAAACCAACAAAACCCACCCAAAGGGAACTTTTAACAACTCGTTAAGTCTAAATACCAGCTTTGTTTGGGCAAAGGATAACTCACAGATGGTATATGAAAGGGGTGAAAACAGAAAAGGTTTAATAGTGAAATGCTCCCAAAATAAAATCATTTTCAAAGTTAAACAGGACTGGGGAAAAAAAGAAGGGAGAGAGAGAAATAGAGGGAGAGATGAATAAGTAAACAAAGAAATGTATACAGTCACATATAAAATCTCCCGATCAAAACCATATCCCCGCTTACAAACAAAATTCCCACCACAATGGTTCACCATGCCGAGGAGGGGGGGAAGGAAGAGTCTGTAGTCCGTTCACCTTGCAAAAAGTTCTCAATCTAAGACCTTTCTCCTGAAGCAAACCTTTCATGCAAATAAAACATAGTCCCTTTTCCTCCGGAGGGGCTGAAGAGAACTTTCCTTTGCCAAGGGCAGGTTTCCCAGACTCCTCCACACATCTGCACTGAGGACTGGCCGGCGTCCCAAGGGAATGTCTGCAAATTCCCTGTCGCATCGATGCCTGCTTCTCCATGCAGAAATAAGGGCATGTAGTCGGGTCGATCCCTGGCCATGGCAAAACAGTTCACACACCACCCCCGCCAGGAATCGTCAGAAACGGAAAGAGGTTCTACCTGGTTTGCAGAAGGAGTCTTTTACTGCTTCAGGGAAATCACAGGTAGCCACAGACATTGCTTTCTCTCCTCGACAAAGGTTTCCAGTCCCGGGGCATGAGATTCAAAAGTCCTGCGTGGCATGTTCGAAAAAACCGCAGCATGGACAAGGTAGAGAAGACAGTGAATAAAACAGAGGGGAAAACAAAACGTCGGTGAGTCTCTAGACACACCCCCTTTTATGCGTTCATCCGGAGAGGCGTGTCCTCCTTCCTGGAAGCGCAGGAAAACCACAGCTCTCTGGGAAGAAGACAGCCGAAAAACAAACGTCCATGAAACAAAAGCTCAGCGAGTCTCTCGACACGCCCCCTTTTATGTGTTCATCTGGAGAGGCATGCCCTCCTTCCCGGAAGCGCAGGAAAACCACAGCTCTCTGGGAAGAAGACAGCCGAAAAACAAACGTCCATCCAGTTCCATCATATTGAAACTGCGACACCTGAATTTCCTGCTAATTCTGAAGGGCAAGACAAATGTAGACAATATGGCGGACATGAGTTTTCAGAAAGTCTAGTGTTGTGAAGTAAAAATAAGCTACTACAATAAAGTGTTGTGGTTTTGGGGTATTTTTAGAAAACATTATGAAATATCTTTGTAGAACAGCCCAGATGAAGCAATTCACTGTCCTAAACAGCTGATTTAGTTCTTGCTTATTTTGTTTTAAGTTGTTGCACACAAATGATAATGTTATATATAGACAGAAACAATTTTACATGTATCTTTGTTGTGGGTTTTTTTGCTAGATCGAAGAAAATTGTTACTTTTTTTTAACAAAGAGATCCGAGACGATAAAAAAATATATTTAAAGTTCTTAAAAAGACAAAATACTAAAAATCTAATCCTAAAATTTTCTGCATATGCCTGTATACACATATAATATATACACATTCTTATAAATGAATATCTACACATATTTTAAATATAATCACATACACACTCTTGGTGTAATTACATCTAAAATAATTATGTATACATTTGGAAGCCATGTGGTATAAATACATTAGATGAAAGCCCTTTGTCAGCACTTACTGATGAGTCCAGTTTCATTGCCAGAGGTAACACCAGGTATATCAGCAAAAACACGCTGGCTGAGCTTTGACCATCCATGGGCTTTGCGGCACTGCTAACCGGTGAGAGCAAGTCAGGATGGAATTGCACCAAGAGATAATAATGCTGTGTCAAGGAGACTTACATCTATCTATCGTATCTATCAGGTGTGGCAGAGTATTTATGCCTCAAATACCAATTTGCTAACACTTTTGCCTTTCTTTATATAAACATGGATTTACTTATTGCTAACACATTCAATTGTGTCTCTTTTCTGAATAGTTGTTTTGGTTTTCCTTAATTTTAAACAAAAACTTCTTCAATTAAGAACGTTTGAAGAAGTGGTTAGCTCACTCAAGTTTCTAGGTGATTGTCAGGGAGCACAGGCAAGGGAGCTGGTGGCTGAGGGTGATGTCAGGGCCAGGAGGGCAGGGGTCTTCCTGACAAGGGCACAGTCCCACTGTGCTGGAACAGTAAAGCAGAACCAGTGACAGCAACCAGGGTCAGCTAAAAGTCTGATGAATGCCAGACAAGTCTGTAGTGATGAAACACGTCTGACTGAGGTCAGGCCAGGTGAGGATCAGGGGCTGGACCAGTGTTATGTGTTGCCAGGCAAGGGTATAGCTACACCGTAGTGCAGGCAAGGACCAAGGCCTAATGCCAAGGATTAAATGGAGCTTCTGAACAGAGTAATGGCTTTGCTTCTTGCTGCTTTATCCTACACTGCTCTTTCCCCATACATCTCTGATTTAAGGTCTCTTGGTGGAACCAAAACCTGTCCCTGACCCCAGAGAACGAAAACTCTGTCACAGGGAAGGAAAAAGAAGCTGAAATCAGGATACCGACAGCAAGATCCAGACGTGGTACATTTGTTAATTTTGAAAGGAATATATATCCATTTGAACTTGATCCTTGTTGCTACCAATAGTTTTCACGAAGAAAGTTTCAGATCAAAAAGAGTAATACATCACAGAGCTGTGGTGAGAGCCACGGTGAGCATGTAATAAGAAATATGATGTAGCCGTGGCTCTTCGTGTCATTGAAGAAAGCATGCAGATGAAGATACAAACAATAACAACCTGGACTTTTAACATTTGGCTTAGTCTGATACTGTGAAAACAGAGATGGTGCTTCTTTGCCTGTAATGCTGATCTTTTCAATGAGTATGATGAATGGGAGACATAGTAAGGTACTTATTATGATCTCTTCTGAGATACTTCCATCATCAGCACATCTTATTCCTTAATGATCCTTCTGCTCGGTGATAGGGTATTTGGACTACACCATTCAGCAATAATAGGCCTTTCTGCTGAAATAATTAATGCCATATTTGTGCTTCTGGGGTACTCACAGGTGAATTTCAATGTACTCCCTAAAATATCTATCCCTGAACACTTGTTAGCTCACAGGACTCTGTGTTCAGTTGCCACCAGCTCAGTATTTGTTACCATTTTAGATACTCTCTGATATTTGCTGATCTTGAGTTCAAACAACATCCTAGGATGATCAGTGGTTCTAAGTATTGAGGGTTAGATTTTGAACATATCACATAGAATATAACTATCCCAAAACATTACAGTACCCGATTTTTGTAACTTGAAACTTGATGAGAATTAGCCAGCGCCCTTTTTCTTTTATTCCTGATACTGGAAAATACACAAAGCTCCTTGAACTCTGATGCAGTAAATGTGTAAATACTCTCTCAACTTTATGGTCAGTACCTTTATGTTTGCTTACCTTTATGATCAGAAATTAATAGTCACCTATATCTTAAATGCTTGATGTGATTTTGGTTCTACTGGAAAAAAAAAGAAAAGGATAATAAGGAGGCAGTAGAACAAAAAGAGGTAAAGATAATGGTGTCAGATGCAATTGAAAGTGTGGAATGATTTCTGTACAAACATGTAAATAGAGGATAGCTTAACATGGGAGATAAATAGATGATCTTATGGTAGATTCTATTAAACCATTTATTATAGTCTGTTTAATCTGTATTGACAGGCTACTTCTTTCCTAAGATATCAAAGTGACAGGCAAAACATATGTGGGGAAGAAATGGTGACTACTTCTAATATCAGAAAATACTAGAGGATCTTAACAGGCAGCAGACAAATGAAAGGAATTCCTTCTTTATATAACACAGACTTAAGACTGGGAATCCATTGTGGCTGTAGAAGCTACAAGTCCAAGTGAGAAAGTGGAAAGCAGCAAGATGAGTTAATGGAAGAGAAGTTTAAGGGGGGTTGTTTAATATGAATGTAGAGTTATAACCTCCCACACAGTATGTTCTTTAGCCATAGACTGGTATCAGGTGAGAGGAAACACCATGAGGGGTACAATAGCATATTCAGTTTTCAGTCTTTCTCTAGCATCTGCCAGAGATTAGTTCTCAAGAGAAGACATGGTTCAGTGGGGCTACCTGTAAGCTTAAAATGAAGCATATGCTTCATGACAGAAGAAAATGTTGATTCAAGAAACCAAACCAGCTTCTCACAGTCTGGATGGAACTGACTTCTGCTGTGCTTGTATTCATAAACAGGAACTGTAGGCTTGTAGGATGGTGTGTGTTACCATATATCAGAGTATAATAATTCCTCTGGGAGAAGATCAAAATGTCCATAAGTACAATTCCTTAAGAGAAAAAAATAAAACAACAACAACAACAAAAACCCACATGGAAACACAAAACTTCATGAACAGAATTCACCTTAACATTTTGGACATAAAAAGTCAGAATCCAGCAAGTGTAAATAATCTGCTATTTCGGATGTGTTGATGCAGTGCCTGTGGTTTTTGTCTTTGTGAGCCCATATTCAAACACAAATTTAACATCCAGGAAAGAAAACAAAATATGCAATGACCCACCAGCACCTGTTTCTTGCCAGTAAGTTCATTTCTGAATCACTCTAAAATGGCTCTCCACAGAGAGCTGGAGCCGATGGAACATTAAAATTTTAATGCTAAAATTGTATCCCAAGTGTTAATTATCGGTGCTTTACAGAAAGGGAAGACTAAAAAAGGAGGTGGGGTAGGGGAAAACGAAGCCAGTGTAAACAAATTGCGTAAAAGGAAAAAAAAAACATTAAAAAGTTGAAGCCTTGCTTATGAGGACTGATATGATAACATCATTTCTAAATTGAATGCTTGCAAAGGTCTTTGAACGGACACCTTATCAAACGTGCAATATGTTACTATCGTAGCAGTATGAAAGCCCAAACCAGGTTCTGTTTTTCCCTGTTAATTTCTGAACAGTTTTGTTCTACCAATACACGGCTGATATTATGACATTTACCTGCGATTGCACACAAACAGAAGCACACCAGGGCAGACGGCTGACTCCAGACTGCTGCTGACCAATTTTAGCAAAGAGCTGTAGTTCCTAATGGGAACAGGCATTAACATCTTTCTCATGCAAATTATTGCTTCTCACTAGCACTCCCCAAATCATTATGATCCAATACTGGATTCCCTGTAACGAAATGGAGTTGCTAGGCAATATGAGTGGTCAGCCCTTTTCTTGGTGAGAGCTGACTTTAAAAAATGCTTTATGTGTTCTCTTCTGAAATTCAAACTATTATTATTTAAATATGACTGCAGACGTTTTAAACTCAGGTTACATATCAACCAAAGAAAGTAAGAGACTTCACTTGACTTTTGCTTTTGAATTCCAAACTTTTTCATTTTGGGACACATTTTCCACTGCAGTTGTGCATGCAGAAGCATTAATTAGCATGTTGTTAGGATGTAATGGATTTTAATGGCACAACTGGAAGGTTGCCCACACATCCCTAGAAAAATTATAAGCAGAGATTCTTCAGCTAAAACAAAATCCAGATGGATAAGTATGAAACTAATGTTATTTCTTCAGGGGCCAGAATGTCAGAGTGAATATCTAATGAAGTTTCTGTGTTTTTCTTTCTTTTTTCTTTTTTTTTTTCTGCTTGAGCACAAATCATACAGAGCAGAAATAAATCAAGTATCAGTTTAAGAATGGAATGTAAAGAGAACTTAATGTCATTTAAATGTGTATTAGAAAAGAGTGAAGAGCTCAAGCTTTACTTAGAGATAAGAGCAAATAAAGTCCTTTACTCATTTTATGCATGCTGGAGTTCAGCTCAGTCTGATTTACATTAGAATTCAGTCTTGGGTCATAGAACTCAGATCATGATGCAGCTCTCTGGAGACTGGATCCTGGATCATCCATGCAATTCAAGGACAGATTCAAGTGGTCTGCCTGTTATTTCACACCCCTTTCACAAAGCATCAGCTAAACTGTTATTTTCCACAAATTACTTACAGGAGAGTGTTTTCCAAAGACTGGACTAGGAAAGGTCTTTCTGAAGAGTGGGACAAAAAGTTCCTCCAAATTTGAAAAGATCAGTTATGTCATTTTGGCAAAGGTCTGTCTCTGTAAAGTCAATTTCATATGCATAGTATTGACAATATTTAAATTTATAAGGTTAGAAAAAGGTTGTGCTATGACAATGTGGCCTACTGCAATGTGCGTTATGTTCAGCAATGACTCAAGCTTGGAGAACCCAGAATCAGGACTTGTTTGACTAACAGATAAAAGAACATTGGCAAGGACGCAAGGATTAGCATGATTGTAGTGCTACTGGGGATCTTTTGACTTCCATCTGTCAAGAGAAGCAAGCAGATGTGGCTTCCCTGTAACACCTCATTGAAAGGATAACAACTCTAAAATGCAGCACCTTGCCAAAGACCATGCATAGCGAGTTGCTGATATGGTTTCACAGAAATCGTTTTGTACCTTCAGCAACAAGTTAGTGAACTTGATCAGCCATATAATATCTACAAAATTAGTGTCCTTAGAGAAGAGATTCTCTATGTTAATTTAAATAAGTGGTTTCAGAAAACACAGTAAAATTAAGTCAGTAATTACTTGCCCTCTGTCCAAGCTATGAACCAGAAAAGGTTGCTGAGATGATTTCTAATTATACCTCTTTTAAGTGGTTTTGAAAAGGCTAAATACCAGCAATGTCAGTGCCTCAATCCAACAAAGACTTGACCTGTGTTTGTATCTCTAACACAGCTGCAGTAATGGGGCAGTAAACACGTGTGATAATGTTACAACTTTCTGTCTAGATTCTCGGTATGTCAAAATCCGAGGTGAAACTACAGAGAGCAATATGTGCTAGCAATAGCGTGTTCCATTGTTAGATATTTTTAACTAGTTTGTGGTAAACTACTAGGCTCGCCCTTGCATAAAACACTGTGATTCCCAGGAATACAGTTTCATCTCCCTGCGCTGCGTTTAGATTTCCAGCATATTCTGCCTCCCACCAAATTACAGAGGCTGCAGAGAATACTCAACGTACTAGAAAACTAGACTAGAAAACAATACTCAAAACCAGTGATACGTGTTGATGTGAGGAGGAAGAGATACATGTCACTTCACTTCAACCTTTTCTCATTAGACATCCAAAACGTATGACTATGTTATAGTTGATAGAGAAAGTCAAGAAACTTGTATTTTTTAACATATTTGAGCACTGGTGAATCTATCTGTCTCTCGTCAATCTCTCATTGAACTATTTCTGCAGCAAGCCACATAGTTTTATCTTGCAGTAAGTGTAATGACATCAGGTTAATCTGGAGCTAGGTTTAAATTAGCCAGCTGCAAGAGCAGAAGGCCCAACTGGCCCAGTACATATGACATAATTCAGTGATAATCAGGATGAATTAACCTATACAAAGCTTCTTGCATAGGCTAAATCACTTTTGATAGTTGACTTGGCTTATTGATAAGTCATTTTATTATCTCTAGAGAATACTGTAGCCTTCTGCAGAGTCATAATTTAGCAGTCATATTCATCACAGGAAAGCATCTCTTCTCAGAATCGGGAACTGAAGAGAAAACAGCTGAAGACAGGAGAAAGCATTAGACATGCTTGAGTCATTTTCACTCTTACAGAGCACAACCTTATGATTACAGTCAGACAGTATGCTGACCTACACGGACCTTTAGCTTGCTTTCCCTTTCACAGTTTGCTTTGGCATAAATAATAAATGTTCAAAATGATCTTCTGTATGATGGCATATCATTGTGGTATTGAATTAGGAAAAAACTCCATAAGCCCCATAATCCCCCCAAACCCCGTAAAGATACGTAGTCTGTTTATAATGGCAATTGATCAACTGCAGAAAAAACTGAAATTCATCAACAATTAAAACAAATTAAATCATGTTTTGTTGTTTCATTTTTTTTTCATACTTGTAGTTTTTGTTGTTTGGCTTGAGCAACTGATGGGTCATTAATATTTCGTTAGAAAGGTAGTACATGATTCTGATTCCTATATAACAAATTTATGCTAACTGTATTCTTACCATGTTTTCTTTTCTCTCTTTTTTTTAATGTGTTGTCTCGTTAAAGTATTACCACTTATAAAAGTTTCCAAGTTAAAGGCAGCTTCTTTATTCCCATTTTCATGGTTCTTTTTGCAATGCCTAACTACGTTGTTGTTAGAGGAAATTTAATACAAGCTAAGGATATGACAGATAACAGGCAAGCTGAAATGAGAGTGGTCAGAAAAGGCATATGGTAGCAGACAGAAAGTAAAGATAAATACATAGGCTCTTAGTTCAGTCTTCACATGATACGATTACTGAGGAAAGAACAGAATTTAAACGTCTACTAGAAACAACAAACCATAAACCTCCAGGCTGATATAAGTTGTCATAGCGATCTGCCACTATTTGCAGATAAGCCCCTAACTGATGCACAGACCAGAATACAGACAGTAGAAATTCACATCGTTGTGTATAAAAGGGTCTTGACAAACCTTAGGGAGACATCTTCACTAGGTTTTGATAGAAGTTCTCTCTCTTTCATCAGTTAAATTCTCCTCTTTACGATGCACTCAATCTTCCGTTACCATGCATTAGTAGTCTGTGGGACACTGTAAAGTTAGTTTCCTTATATGACTCTTATGGAAATAGCAAGCATAGATAGTCTCTCTTTCTTGGGCAAGAGATAGTGCTATTTCTGACTGTGTGTTTGCATGAGTCATTGCAGAATGCCTAATTTTCTTTCTAATGGTCTCTGCCCTGTTGATGACAAGCACTAGCAGAACTTCCAGCCAAACAGAAAGAAAAATGGTATTTTTTTTCTAACTCTTCCAGAATACATAGGACATAATAAATACAAGAAAACTGTGTATGTGTTGCTTCTAGAACTTAGAAATTAAGTGTTCCTTTGCCAAAACATTATTCAAATTGTCTCCAAAGATGTTGTAGGAGGTAGAGACTGATTGCCCTGTTCACAACACTTCAATCTCCCTACCAAATACAGTTTAAAAATAATGTGATACTGGTCTGACATAAATTGCTATAGACTATACATTTGTCATTCCTATTCCTGAATAGAAACCAGGCATTATAGGCTGACATGCATTTCATTTAAGCATGTCTGAGATGTTTAGATTGGAAAATAAATGAATCAGTCAGTACTAGTGATGTGATTAATACAGGGTCTGGCTTGGGCTGACTTTACAAGTGTGGAAGAAATTGCTTGTTGGACATTGGAGCGTTTTTGTTGTTCAACAATTAGGGGATTATGGCTATGAAAAGCACCTTCGACCTCAGCAAACCGGACTGTGAGGCAGCATGTTTAGAAGCATTTGTGTTTACAGTGGAAATGAGTATGCTCTTTTATTTTCCTGATTTGATGTTTATAAACAGCAGTTGAAGGGGCACAAGTTAGCTTTGTGACCATTTCTGCAAATGCTGCAAATACCTTCCTCTGGTGTTAGCTGCTACCATATTCTGAAAGCAACTTAAACTGAGCTCTAAGTATGGATTCAAGCATGTCTCTGTGAAAAAGAGGCATGGATGACCCCTGTTAATATTTAGGCAAATTTAATAGTTTCTTTATATCAGATAACTTATAGAGTGCTCATTTTCTATAGCTGCGTGATCAAATTAATTTACAAAGTGTGAAGGAATCACATAAAAGCATCAAACGTTCAGTAAATTCTGCATAATACTGTGGAAGACACATTGTGCAACTGTTCTTATGAATGTCAATGATAGTAGCTTTTTTTCATAACCTAATCCTTTGCAGAACACTCATAAGTGCCCCGGGTATTATAATTCCTCTTCCTACTAAAGGAGAAATCAGTAACATGAAGTTTAAATATAACTTCTTTTATTTGCACCTACATATGCATTCTGGAATATAGATCTAAGCAGTCATCACTTTCAGTCATCACCTATCAGTTTAGCATTCTTGTTGAGAAAAACCCTGATCATAGCACAGTTTAGAGTTGAGAACACATTCTACCGTAAGCAAACATCCAGCTACCCTGAATAAGCAAGACTAGCAGGGTGGAAGATGGCTTTTCCCTGTAGAAACTTTGATCAAAATTCTAGAATAAGAAAAGTCAGCAGGGTAAATGTAGCAGTGAACCAGGATAATATGCAGTGATAACTAAATATTTACAACTTACCAGAAAAGCTGGATTTGAGCTCTAAATTTACATATTAATTGGACACTTTTAAGATTCAGCTGGACAGGGCACTGGGCCATCTTACATAGACTGTGATTTTCCCAAGGAAAGTTGGACTAGATGATCCTTGATGTCCCTTCCAAACTGGTATTCTATGATGATCCTACTCTTCTATGATAAAAAAACAAAGCAAGACATGATGATTTTATGGAGTCCACAATTTCTAGTAGAATTTCTTCTACTGATTTTAAGATCACCTGGAAGTGAATATAGTTGTCAGGATAAGTTCATAACTGGACTAAAATCTGTTGCCTGTTTGCTGTTGATTAATGAACCGCTAGAAACCTTTGGCAGTAAAAGTTCATAGTGGACAATACACAGCAGCCTCCCCAGCAGCAGCTCAGTCAGGGCAGCCTGTTCCCCCTGGGGCTCAGCTTTTCCAGTAATACCGACCATTAGGTGAGGCAGAGTAGGACAATTCTCTTGCCCAACACAAAGCGTTTCTGGAGAAAAAAATAGGTTGGAGCTCTTTCAACAATGCTGAAAGCTCTTGAAAGGAAAGATCATATTCGATAGACATTACACAGGCAGAAGAGGCTCCAAAAAAATGGAGCCAGAAGTCAGATATTAGCTGCTTAGTCACCCTAACTACGAGCTTTGATTCAATTTTTTTTTCTAGAATTCAGCTGTCCAGACCAGATTAAATCCTGCTGCTGCATGATTTCTGTCTGCACAAGTTCGCAGATAAAAACTTTGTTACTGTTTGCACCAGAGAGCTATAACAGCTGAAAATCAATTAGAGTCAGAGCCTTGAATAGCACTAATACAGATCCCAAGAAGTAGAGCAGACAAAAAAAGGTTGGATTCGTCTGACCAAATTACAGGCAGTGTGGGAGTTTATTACCAAGGTATGTGTCTCGGTTCTCTTCCTTGTCAGAGAAAGAGGTTTTCTAGGGTACAAAACATCTCATCCCACAGGAACTATCTCAAATAGGACACTGAACTTCAGAAGCACCACTTTGTCTCCATTGCCAAGGAGGTGAACCAGAAATTATCAGCTCATATGCAGATGCCTGTATTGTCCATGACTGCGGTCAGTTAGGTGAGAGGAATCTAACCCAGGTGATCAAGGAGGAGTTGACAATTCCTTACTCCCTCTTTGTCCTGCAGACAAAACAAACAGCAGCCTAAGTTTGAAGTAGTTCCTTGAAGCTGCTGAGACTTATTCCTCCCCTCTTTGGCCGTTCCTGGGAATACATCCTCCTAAATTTTGACTAACTATAGGTGTAGACATACATCTTCACACTCTCTGGTTCACTGTTTACTTCCAGGTAGAAGAAAATGCCAGTTTAGGCAATTTTATTCCTGCAGGAGAATCCTCTCCTGGTCTCTGTCACTCTTACAGAGAAGCAACTTATGCACCACTATTACAAAGAAAGGGAAAGGTTTTGATGCTGATCATCAACAGTAATTTAGAAAGAAGTCTACCAGAGAACACTATTTTCTTGGTTCTTACTATGCACTTTTAAAAGCTCATTAATAAATGCTCTCATCTCACCCAAGCATGCTTTTCAGTTCTGTACGGTACATCATCAACGTTATAAAGCTAATACAAGTCCTGAAGTATCTTTTTCTCATTCTTTTAATCCTTTTTCATGGCACCACATGTTCTTGTGAGGATGTTAAAATCACAGTTTTTTTGAAAAAACCCTGCTTTATATATATATTTCTTGTTACAATATATATTGGAAATAATCTTCCACAGCGCAGCATGTGTATGTATATTTATGTTTATAAATTGCATAGGGAGGATATACATATATATATATACATTTGTACGCATATAATACGTATATACTATCTAATCATAGCAAAAGCAAAAACAAGTTGAAAAGAACCAAGTGCTCAATTAATGAAGACGGACAAGCCTCCTGAAAACCTGGAGGCTGTGCTTCTTTAGAGCAGAGGATGCTCGATGTGAAGTCTGGGATTTGATCATAGTTGAGATGGGCATTGTTAACACAGGTACCCCTTGGACGTCCATCGGTCCAAGTGGGATTTATTGTCTAAAGCTTTATTTTACTTCTTTTTGAATAGTTCAAATTTTTGTTTGTTTGTTTTGTTAACTTGTGAGAAAGATGATGGGGGCTTGTGAATGAAAAGGATGGCTTTACTGGGACAGCTGGTTGATGAATGCAGACTTCTATTTCAACCCGTGCAATGGTGTTTGCAGAGGTGAGAGCAGGGGTTCTCAAAGTCGTAAATGGGAAATAAGCAGAAACTTCCATTGACTTCCAATGGGTGTTTAATAGCCTTTATGACCCTTTTTATTAAATTTAGGTATCTATATACGTTAATAAATCATCTATAAAAAGCACACAAACCAACAGTCTACAGAAGGAATTTTTAATAATGAAGTGATTTGCTGAAAGGTAGAGTATAAATCAGCAATATTATAACATCTGGGTTGAGAAGAAATAAATGAATCTCAGCCTGGAAAATCTTGCAGCAGAAACTTGATTGCTAGCTGCTCATCCCTTGTATTTCAAAAACAAAGGGGAGCAGAAAAACACATTGGGCCCTGCCAGCATGAGGACAGATTGCAAACCCTGTAATGAAGCACTTTCTTTACACAGCAGATCAGTGTAAAATAATATTCACTGCAAACCTGGGTTGTTACTAATTATTGTTTATCTAGCATCTATATAATTTAAAAGTGTATAGACATAAGCTTGCAGAATGTGGCATGTTTGGGTTTTGATTTTGATATGTTTTGATATGTACTTTTCAGTAGTGAAATTTGAAAAAAAAAAAAATAAAAGAAACCATACCAGGCCGTAGAAACGTACATCTGTGTTAATATGACTTTTGGAAAGGCACTGTCATTTGCCTCACAAATTCTTGGAATTTCTTCCAACGAAAAACTCTACATTCTGACATTACACAAATCGAATACACCAAACTTCTCCAGGTGATATAGGGTGTGGATGGAAGGGCATCCCTTCCAGGAAAAGCAATTAGAAAAACAATAAAAAAGAACCTTCCCACTGCTGTCCTGAGAGAAGCTACAGCTTCTTGTAAAAGCAAAAAAGAAAACCAAGGATCAAATGATTCAGCCCCCTCCCCACCCCCCAAGGTAAATGTCGTGTATACATTTTTGAAAGAAAAAAATGTAAATTCATATTATGGTAACTTGTAAAACAACAGAAACAAAGGAATTTGTATAAAACACATGTTATTATCTTTGCAATTATTTTCACATTTAATTTGTTTTCCTTAAGTGTTGCCCTACATCATTCCATGGGGGAAAAATGGAAGCTCATTAGCATTAGCGAGCCATTTATATTCTTCATGCTTTTTAGCTTGGAGCTGCCCAATCTGAGAGATTTTATTTGTTATGAATATTTATATTATTCTGCACCATGATAGTCACATTTTATCACAATGCTTCCTTCAAACATAAGGGTAGGTTGTAAGATTTCTTCCCACACATGTTTAGTAATCACTTTTCAAACAACTCCTCTTATAAAACACTTTCTTTTGCAGCAGATCAGCAGTAAAATAATATTAACTGCATACCTGCATTTGTACTAAATATTCTTTATGTAGCATCTAGATTATTTAGAGATATAGAGACATTAGCTTTCAGTTCCATGAAGCAGTCAAATTCACCACTTCTCTCTACTTTGTCTCATTTTATTCTGTGGCTGCAGGCCTCCGTATTAGCAGATTTTCCCTTTTCTTCGAGCCTGACTTTATTTTATTAGCAGCTTTCCCTCCTTTCAGCCTTATTTTATTTTATTTTTTCTCTTCTCCAGCCAATTTTGCAATATGGAAAAAGAAATCCGGGAGCTTTTGCTGACATACAGTGTATAAAGAAAGTGTAAGGCAGATGTAGTTGACCTGGTAGTGGTAATCATGCACAGAAATAGAACTGCAGGGTGAAGTTTTTGATCCATAGCACGGAGCTGTGCAATGATCAATTGCCTGTCTAAATCTGCTGCGTACTTATTATTTTTATGGAAATGTATCATCCCAGCTTCTGTTAGGTTTACTCAGCTTCGGTCTGTCTCCACCCCTTGGTGTTCCAACTGCTTCTGTGAGATTTAATAAAATACCCTGAGAAACAAACAAGGGGCCTTTGGAAAGCCTGGATTTTAGTCTGATTGCAGTTGGAAAATCAAAGCTCCAACTCCATTTTCTGAGAACCAGTATTAGAAAATGCAGATTGCGGAGAGCCTGGTGGAACTGCCCTACTTTCTAGAGTCATTTGTTCTGATGAGAGCCTGAGTGTAAATTCTGTGCAGAACACAGACAGCTATTATGCAGTTAATTATGCACAAAGTAAACATGCACAATTGCAAACAGCAGAATGCCAGCTAATAATGGATAACCGGAGATTTATGTTATGCATGCCCAATCTGTAAAGGCTGCTACTCATGAATCCAAAATGAATGGAACATTTCCTAAATGATCCAGAATGCAGGATTTAACATATCGCTCTACCCTTATTGCTACTTATTCCCTGTCAGCAGGTTTTTCATTTGGCTTTAATTTATTGCACATAAACACTATGCAAATGATTTGGTCATATTTAAAAACATATGGCTTGTGCTTCTGATTTCTGGTTAGGCATTTTGTTACCAATTACTTGTTAAAGTAATCACTTCTGTAATTATACTGGTCAGCAGATGATGACTTGGCCTTCGTTTACTTGAAGACTAACTGCACTAAAATAAGTTGTAATGGGAATGGCCCTGGAAAAACAGAGCACATCCTTTTTACACATATTCATTAGCTTTCACTTTCTTCATAGGTGTTTTTACAAATGTGATTACGGTCTACATTTATTCTTACTTCAGGTTTTGCATACCGCAGACAGATCAATCCTCAGAAGGAGTTAGTGCAGTTGCAACTGCATCAGAGCCCACTAATGGGAGACTTGGCTCACACACCACGATTAGCCCTCATCATCTCCATCGTGTCTTCTCTGCAAGGAGAAAAGGGCTTCAGAAACTCATAACTAATTGCAAAGCAGCAAGGAACCCATCTGAACGGCTAGAGCAGTTCGTCAGTAAAAGGCAGCAGTTATTGTCTCTTTCTGCAGCTGGATTTCTAGCTTGTCCTTTTGTTTTGAGGGGAATAAAAGCAAACAAGTTCTAAACCTTAGGACATCTTTTGTAGCTTTGCCGTAACAAAGATCTGTGACGCCGGGGTAGAATAACTTGCATGTTTCAGTAGGTCACCACATATTGCTGCCGTGCCTACCTAAGCCTTTGTTTCCTTCTCAGATTTGGATTATCATTACTTGCATGCAATGTCTTGCTGTAACCAGGCTTTTGTTTCTTTATACTTGCTTCCTGTCTTTATTCTTTTCTTTGCTCACTGCTAGGTCCTCTTGAAAAATTCCACCAACTCAATTGCATTGTACAATCTTTTTTTTTTGCCTAGGGCATTAATAAAAGAACAAGACAAAAGAAATTGAAAAATTAGTCAGGAACGTGTGTATCGTAAGCTCCATCTACACTGCTAAATAAACCAGATTCAAGAATGTCAAGGGTTAGGGACTCAAACCAGGAGAAAGCAGTAGGCTTAAGGACTTGTTCTGTCATCATGTATGTTAATTAATTGCTCCCAGTCATGGATTTGGCACCCACCAGAATTTTCTGACACAGTGTCTGGGTAGAATTTTGGGCATAGCATATGCCAGGGAGCTCTCACATCCCCGCCCATGAGAGTTACATCGCAGCAATTCTGCCCTGCACAGTCCTCCAACAGTATCCCAGCAACACTGGCATCCTCCAGCACTCCCATGTGCTCAGGCTACACCCCAGAGCCTCCAAAACGCCTCCAGTTTCAGGCAGTGAAATGCTGACAGACTGCAACACAGATTTTTCAGTAGTCTAGACACGTTCAATTGTAAAGAAAACATATAGAGGTGATGAGCATGACTTAAAATGACTGAGGCCCAGGAAAAGATGAATATTAAGTGCTGTGTAGTGTGGATGTAGCTAAGCCAAACCATTTGCTGAGAGACTGGTCTTTGCCTCTGTTTTATTTAACAGAAAATATTGGGATTCCATGGAGAGAGATGGAAATGCATCCTACTGTGAAACATTCTTGTCTACAGGTGGAGGGATGGATGGATAGACGGATAGAGTACTCATCAAATATAACAATCAGATCTTTCTGATGCTTAGACAAGGAAAAACGATGTTTCCCCTGAAAAACACGAGGGTTAATTAAAACAGGCTGTTCTATGCAGCGTGTTCCCCTTATACATCACTGTAGCTCTACTACAAAAGAGATGCTATTATTACTAATATTTCCCAGGCTGAAGTGACAGGTGTGCCGTACTCTATAATTCTCTTCATATATATCACATCAGGAAATTCATTTGGAATAGTGAAGGAAGAACCGTGGTGACACAGAGATACATTGCTGTTGGCACACAAGCTGTCTCGTCCAAAGCTAGCTTGTGTGGTTTTTGCCTTTGACTGCAATTCAGACATGCTTGGATAACACCGCTGATGTTTGTATTACTTAGGCACCGTTGGCTTTCCAGTGCGTTCTGACAGCCCCTACCCCTCTAGGTAGAGGGGAAGAAAGCTGCACAGCCACTCTTTCTTTCAAGCTTTGTACTCTCCTTCCACAAGATGTTACATCTGACAAAACCAAACCAAACCAAACCAAAACTCTCAGTTATAAAATTAGTAGTAAAGGCATATTGTGGAAAGTTACAGAGAATGGAAAAGAAACAAACTGGAGAACAAGCAACCACAGAAAAAAGAAACAAACACAAAAGTAAATATACCTAAAATTACATATACACATACCTAAAATTAGGTATGTTTGTCTTCTGGACCGTTAAAGGTTACAGGTCAGAAATAAGTACCATATTACATCATCCCTTTTCACTACTTTGATGGTCCTGACTATTTTCCCTGCATTTTTGCTGAATCCATATGGTCACCTTCATTAAGGGCTTACTTTCCTACAATATGTAAAAGAGGGAGAAAATGCCACTTTCACCTTTGGGAGACAGTGGTCTTCCACCCCCCACCCCCCCCCCCCCCACCT
>NW_010418151.1:8202-13138 GCF_000710305.1 Buceros rhinoceros silvestris | reverse complement strand
ACATGTTGTCTGCCCCCCCCCCCCCCCCCCCCTCCCCATTTGTTCCTCTGTAACTAAAGCTAGCAATTCAATTGTTCTCTACCAGCATTTTCTTGCATAGCTCTTTAAAGATACTTTTTCCTCCTTCCATGAACATCTTTATCTTTGATTACTATTCCTTTCCTCTGGATCAGTCTGCTTTCATGTCAGATCTCTCACTGTTGTTATTGTAGCCTGCTGTGAGAATCAGGCAAGCCTGGTAAGGTACCCTGACAGTGGCAGCCTTGGTTGTGTTTGCCGAGCTATGAGGAACACAGGAAGCTTGTTTGTGAAAGAATTGGCTTCTGCTGAATCTACAAGAAAAAGGCAGCAAATTTTACACTTAAATTGGAAGTGTCTTTTTGAAGTCTCTCATTGAGAGGAAACCATCTCATGTTGTTAGCTTGATCTTGGTAGTTTTCATCTGTCTAATGTACTGCTCCAACAGGATGTTATAACCTCTTTGCACAGAGGTAAACGACAGCACGCTGCCCCAGGCACGAGCAGTCAGGACCTTACTCTTTCCAAAAGAGCTGTGGAAGCAGAGCAGTCACCTGAGCTAAGCTTAAACTCACAGTGCAGCAGCTAGGCTGATGGGAGGAGGTACAGCTGAGCAAGCCTCTGGGTCTGGAGGGACCTCTGGCCTTCATGGTGGCTTTGTAGCCACAGCAGCTACTGCCACACATCCAACCGGATGCGAGGGTGACTGCTTCCAGCTTGAAGCCTACAAACAAGCATCCTCTGCTAATTAGGAACAGAAGAAGAGGAGCTCAGAGGAGTTAGTAAGTGTGAAGTTAGTGCTGTGGCCAGTTAACAGTAATACTCTTTCTTGTTATGACCATGAATGTATTACAGAAGTATTGCCAAACCTTACCCTGCTGGTGGGGGAAGTGGGTGGCAGACATGGAATAAGAAAGGCTCTTTTCTTTTAGCCCCTAGTTTGAAGCCTGCTCAGACTAGAAATGGCAAAACTGTACCAGATGATGGTCTCTGATGTAATTTATTAGTCTAGAAGTATTTATTTGTTGGCAGGAGTCTGCATCATAAAAATTCCCTTTTCGCAATAGAATTCTTTGTGTTTTGACAAATCAGTCCTAGGGCTTGGGAAATCTTGGTGAGTTGCAAGAATGAATGACTCTATGCTTCAGATAATTTTGCTGTTGCTCCTGCTTCTCTCATCTTCATCCTCCGAGGGTTTAGCTGTCGTCTGCAATAAGTTTTGGACTAGGACCGGACTAGGAATGACTCACTGATATGAAAAGGAGGAGTAAAGAAGTGATGGAAAAGAGGGGAAATACATATTTTGAATGAGAGGATGTAGCAACGGTATTGAGATCTTGAAATTGGAGTAGATTTGGTTTTGGGCCAAAATATGGCCAAGTAATGAATGTGGAATAAGACAGGTGATTTGTTAGGCATAAGCTTTCTTGCACTGTAGTTCATGTCAAGTTGTACTACGGGGCAAAAATGTTTTTTTCCTTTTATCTGACATTCCTCCCATGAAATCTGTGTGGTCAGCTGCAGACTTGAATGAACAATATCTTTTATTTGTTTGTAACTTCTATTAGTTTCACCATCTGGCATGAATTGTACTGCAGTGAACATACTCCGTCTTATCAAATTCTATTATCACTTTGTGCTTATCCTGTAGTTTATCACTTTGCAACTGTTTGTGTAAAAATAAGTAAAGCAAGGAAATAAAACCATTAGTGCTTTGAAAACCCTTTAAAATCTTGTTGCAGCCATTCCTGCAAACACCTGCGGCCTGAATCTTTGTCTCAAATACAGATAACTTTACTGTTCTTTTTGTTGTGTGTATAGTTTTATTGCTCTGTAGTGTTATTGTACAGCAAGTTGAGTATCTTTGAGTATCCAAGCAGTATATCACTTTTATTTTGCTGCCACTAATTTATCTCTAGTTCTAAAAGCACTGTTTATTTCAAGCATTGTCCTTCTGTTCTTTTTCTAGTTTAACTTTATTAGTACCAAGTTCTACTTCTGTTGCCTGAGTTCTTTGTTATTTTTAGGAGAGTGTATTTAAATCGTTTAAATGCTTAATTTTAAGTGCAATTTTCATTTACCTTTTATTTTTAAATAATATCTTTTTTTTCTCCCTCTCCCCCTCTGTTGCATTTTCATTTATGTTCCCTAAATATGCTCTGTTTGCAGTGCAGAACTTGGGTACTGAATGCTTTCTTTTTTTCCTCCGATCAGCTAGCCCTGGTCACAGTAGGTTGGTTTCTTTACTTCTGCAGGCTCTTTTTCAGGATCAAATCCTTCACACTGTATCGGATAAGAGTCTGAGCATCACAAAAATAATAAACAGAAGAGATTTCACTCACAGTCCAAAAGTGTTAGGGAAAACTATTTTCAAAAGGCACTTTTGAAAACCATTACATATAACAGGTTCAAACCTTTGAAGCATCTTAAATCTGATAGCTGTAAATTTCAACTTTTGATTCTAGTTTCATGTTTTGAAGCTCCCTTCTCTTTAACAGATATTGTATACCAATAAACGCTGAAGTCTGACTCCTCATGGAAGAACACTCTACCCTTTGGGAACATCTATGAATGACAAGTACCTGATCTGACCTGAAGATCAAATGATTCAAATAATAGACATAGATAGACCAAGGCAACAAGCCTTGTCCATGATGCCAGGACAAAAGTAATAACTGAATGGTTTTTTTCTCTCATGAAATAGTGAATGAGGAAATTATCGTGCTACAAATGTTTCTGTTCAAAGTGTTTTGACACAATAACACATGATCTTCTTCTGCCCTGGTGAATTCAGAAATGGAGCAATCTTGGGGGTTCTCACTGGGATGGTTGGGGTACAGCAACATTGCATACTAATTCCTCAGAAGAAAGCTGATGTTAGCTACAGGTATTTTCTCACGCAGTCTCAGTATTACCTTGATTTTTGCTGAGACACCGTAGGATAAAAATCCAACTAACTGAATTAAAATTTGGTAAATCTTCTGCCAGACGCAGATTTCCGTTAGTCTGGCCAAAACACAGAAACGCTTGGACTTACACTGACGAAAGGGTGACTAATGATGAGAATGCAGCCACCCATGAATGTGAATGGCAAACTGCCTATTTACAAACAAATTCTGGAGGAAGTCATAAAAATGCTGTATTCTGTTCTAAAGCAAAAATATACAGTGCAGTAAAGTAAATAAAGCTGGATAACTCTGCATTTTTATTAAATAATTGATGTGAATTGTTATTAGCTCCTTCTGTCCAAAATGACTTTGAAAGAGTTCTTGGGTTCTGCTCCTTGGTTGAACATCTAAAATCTAGTCAGAAAGCATTAGGTGTTGAGTCTTGTGATTCTCCAGGTAAAACTATTTATTAATAAAGTTGTGATTTTATTCATTTAGAATCACAAGAAAAAAATTGATTTAGTCTTATGGGGTAAGAAAGGGGACCTGGTGTTCTTTCATATTAAGCTCTTTGTTTTCTTGGAGGCTTTTTAGTTGGCGGTTTTGAATAATTTTTAGAATCTGAAACTCTGTGATCAGACTGCCTTTCCAAAACCAGCATCAAAGGGCTCCAAGTATTATGAAGGTGTTTTACTAGAGACTTGGATATCCACAGATCTACAGCCAGGTTTTGTTTTGGATTCAGAACATATGAAACATGGACGAAGTGACAAATCACCGGAAGTGTGAAAATATTTGTAATTGTAATAGAGCCAAAAGGAGACTGAAGGAATGGTTTTGGAGGTGTTAATTCTTATGTCAGACAAAGCATTCTTAAAATGAGCATTTCTACGCTGTAAGAGCTCATCAGTTTAGTTTTCATAGTATAACACAAAAAATTAGCAAATAACGAGATTCATACACAGATCCCCTGAGTACAGGGTTGGACAATCACATTATTGACTGACCACCATGATGGCACTAAATCTGAACCTCCTTAATGTCATCATCTCTAATCACCCCTTGATTAAACACTCTGAAGCACAACAGACATGATCAGGTAGCTGGAGAAAGCTCTGAATGAGCAAATCAGTTTGAAAAGTGTCCCTGGAGAAGAATTTCATTTGCCTGGCCAGAATTATCATCTCTGCGCCTTTGAATCTATACTAACAACATAATGGGTGAGAAAATATATTTCTCATGCTGACGTAAAAGACCTGTTTCCTCCCTTTCCTCTGGGTCAGGATTATCAAATTACGAGCTGGGTATTACACAGCTCTTCTGCAGTGAGCAAAATGGACTGGTATCTACTATAGTAGATAGCCACTTTTAATTCTTCTGTTATCTGCTGTATGACTGTTGACATACATAATTATTTAGCATTGTATTTGAAAATGCTTTTAAAATTCTAAATTACTAGAGATAATTAGTGTCCCTTTACAAAAAATTAAATCCCATACCAACTTTCTACAACCAAAACTAATAATATTATGGCAACTCTGATCTTAACAGATTTCTTTGGTGGCTGGAGCTGCAAATCAATGATATCCCAATCTGTGATGTTGCTGTGGAGGAAAACAAAACAAAAACCCTCCAGCATTCACTTCAGCAAATTAAATTCTGTATTAAGCTGTTGATGACCATCAAGAAAGCTAAACATTTAATTCTGCTTGGTCTGAATTATACCACTGTTAGGCTGTAATACTTGAGAGAGAGTATACTCAGGGAATTGAGATGAAACCATTGAGAGGCTGAATGAACCCATTGCAGGCTGAGGCTGGCCTCACAGATGTAGTAGTACTGGCTTCATCCCATGATACACTGCTGCACACTGTTGAAGTGGTAGAACACCAAGCTTGTTGTCCCTGGAATTCTCCCGGTTTAATAGGGTAAAGTGAGAGACCTCGGTCCCTCTCTTCAGTAAAACTTATGATCAAAACTCCTAAAAAAGGTAGATAATTTAAAGAGTATTTAAGTACCTACAACCCAGT